>NW_009734405.1:0-75458 GCF_000703405.1 Apaloderma vittatum | reverse complement strand
AACATTCTGTGATTCTGTGATATTGCATCTTTTGATTGAAAGATAGAAATTCAATCTACAGAAACAGTTAATCAGCTCTGAAACCATATAAAATAATACTACTGGATCCGAATGTTAAAAATGTTATTCAAAGACTGATTGTTCTAAAACGTGGGTAAATGTACTAGTATTGAAAATGAATATGAAGCAATTAACCTTAAAAGATATAGCTGAACGTAAGTGAATTCAACTGGCTTCAACACTGATGTAATTAAATCTAACTTGATGGGCCATGAGCCTACAAGAGGGGAATTAAAGTGGAACTACTGTAAAACAATTCTATAGAATGAAGAGTCTCAGCAGTAGAAGTAGCAAAAAATACTTATTTGCAAAGGACATAACACTAGGTGATAGGGGCTTACCTTAAGCCTGCATGTTGTGATATATAACGTGATATCAACGGGCGAGCAAAGGAAGGGAACACTGAGAGAAACCTGTAATCTCAAGCCACGTCCCTTCCATTCAGAGCTGCTCAAAGCAATGCAGACCCAAGGCATGTGGATGAAACTGCAGAGAATAAGACTAGCGAATCCAAGATTAAAAGAAAGAACTGAAAACGCGGTGGCTGGATATGCTATGATGGATACGTATGTGAATCACAGTAATTCAGTTAAAAGTGATGGGAAATGAACTCATAATGATTGAGCTGCAGTGACACCAAATACGGAAGGCCACCTTGGTGTTAAAATGAACCAAAGCAGCTATGCAACGAACTCTTCATGTGAGACAGGCAGCATAACGTAGAGAAATGTAATGGAAGGGCATGTATACAATGGTTTAACAGCCACCTCATGAATGTTACTGAAGCTCATATACAGTGTTTCACTGAATATATAGTCTGGGGACTAAATCAAGAGAACTAAGATCTCTAAAACAAATGAAATGTTTGTGTTTATTTTTTCTCTTTTAAGTCCTCAGAAAAGCAAATTAATAAAACATAGCCTGGAGTAGCAGTTAGCATTTTTCTCATTGGAAATAACAGCTACCTGAAGTTTGAGCAATGGACAAAAGCTAACCAAAACTCTAATTCTAAAGAATTAGACTTTATTGAAAACTAAACAGAAGAATAACCCGAGTTTACCACTGCACAACCGCAAACACACTGACTCTCAATCACATTAATTCCCAAATTCATTTAAGAAACTCCTCAGCTCTAAAATTTGGATGAACACTGAAATTTCTTCAAAGCTCGTGGATAGTTTATATCTTGGGAGCTAACCTGGATGCTAACTAGCACTTATTGATGCAACGCACATTATATCATTACCAACAATACTCCACAATGGACAAGGTTACACAAATTAAGAGAGCTAGGAGAGCTCTTATATTGATGGTGTAACAGTACTTGCTACAGGTGTACACGGGATAGAAGATATTTGTTTGCATTCATCTTGGGGACTGGCAGGTGCCATGAAAGAACCCCTGACAAACTCTCCTTTTGAAAACTGAGTTAACATAAGAATATATTAAGACCTGAATGGTGAGCATTTCAGACGAAATCTCAGCTAAATATTTCTTATTTTAGCTAAATGCTTCTTAAGAAATGGGACAAAATGTTCTGTGTGACTGATGCTCCTTTTATTTCCTGGGTAACATAAATAGTGAAGATGTTCGCTGTCATTGTGAGACAAATGCTCAGCTTTCCATCACGGCATAAGATCTGATCCTCATTCCTTTTTCTGACATTTTAAAATCAAGTATTTCAATACAACAATTGTTCTGTGTTAAAATACCAGGAGATCTTACATGCTTGCTGTTAGAAGAGATTTTCCAACAAAACACCCTGTTTGAGCTGCAGAGACAACACCTACCATGAAATTGGATGAAAAGGGTAAACAAAGGAGAGCAAAAAAAGCTTTTTCAAAAGCTTTTATGATCTATATTCTGCGGAATCTTACAACACACTAGAAAACAGGACTCATAGTAGCCCTAACCATATTAATAATACACTTTAATACATCCCCTCTCTGGGGATGATCATGGCTCTCCTGGCCATGCTCCCTCCCAGCAACTCGTGCAGAAAAATCCTTGGCACAGGATGAGCACGTTGGTGTGTTATCACCATTGCTCTCACATGAAATCCAAACCACAGCTCTGCACCAGCTACTAGCAAGAAAAATTAACTCCGTCCCAGCCAAAAACCAGGACAATCATTAGATAACTATTATTTCACTAGGAGAACAGAGCAGCTGTTTTATAGGAATAAAACAAAAACACAAAAACAAAAGAGATCCTTCCCCTCTGAAAAAAAACCTACAAACAAAAACCCCAAACCAACCCAAAACCTGCATAAGAAAGATTTTGCCACAGCTAAAACAGCTGTGAAATTTAGGAAAAATTGCCCCTAGCTTCAGTCAAATTTACTTAATTTGCTGCAGTCACTTCCGAAAAGGTCAGAAAACCTTTATCAACGTTCTGTCTTAGGGAACTGATTAATGCCAAGTTTTAAAAAGAAGCAGAGTATTCAGTCTCAAATAAAAAGCAGTAAACTAACAGTGGCACTATTCCGTCGTTTCAAGCCTGAGGCCTTACACTAATATCTGTAGCCACATTTAGCCGAACGATAAATAAAACTTATTTTCCCAGACACAATCCTGCAGTAGCAATTCTCAACCACGTTAGCCAGATATACTCAAAATACCCAGAAATTATTCTTCTTTTAAGTGATCGATTGGAAAAAATGACTAGATTTGAGCTGTTGAACACAAGGAATTCATCTGCCCAGGGTTGCAGAAGGAATTTGTGTGAGAATATAATGTGAAAGCCAAGCCTTCCAGTCCTTAAGTCCTCTGGTTTGAACCACAGTCAACCCTAAACTGTTTCTTAAGAAGCCTTAAGTTTAATGAACTTTCCCATTCCTGGCTATAAAGTAAATTACTTTTTCCTTCCAGATTCCAAGATCAGGCAGAAAACCACAGTTTTAGCATAAAAATAAGAAGTCTGTGATTATTCATATCAACATATCTGTATTTTTAGCATTTAAGCTCCTCCTACTAAGCAACAAAGACAATTTAAAAATTAAAGTTTACAGAAGTTCCGGAGCAGGAACTCAAGAATAGTAAACAGTCTGTTAATTTAATGGCTGAACACTTTCTTATGTACATTTGAACTCTCATCTATCAATTAGTCTACCTTATAAAGGCATATTAGGTAACTAAACTACTCCTCTGCATTACATCTTTTGTTAACAAAATCAATTTACTTTGCTTTGAGTTTCCCAGTTGTAAAAGTAGAGGCAGGAAAGGAATACAAATGAACTCCCAGGAATAAAACTTTTGTTGGCTTTCATCATAAAATGGAAATTAAAGATCGAGCCTATACCATGAAGTTCAGTAGAAAGGGTGAGAACTGTTTGGTTAAAACACTCTTCTGTTTCTTCATTCTTTATGCTTCAGCCAAGTGCTAGAAGCAAGTTTAGGTTCCAGATCAAAGCAAAGAAAGAAAATAAGCCTTAATAAAGTCATACTTGTCTTTCTCTACCCTTTTCCCTTTGTCAGTCTTCATGTTTCACTCACCGGTAATTCAAGGCTAAGGCAAAAAATGACCTCACAAATTCAGCTTTTTACTGGAAACACCAACAAATCAGCAACAGAAACCAGAAGGAAAGCTCTTTTTATTGTTTTGTAGTGCATAAAACCAAAAAGTAGGCTTTAGATTGAAGGAAAATGTTTTAGTCAGACCTCTTGACTTACAGCAATTTATCAGGTTTCACAGAGCTATTCCTCTATATACTATTTTCTCAGTTTCTTTAAATACAATAAACACTAGGGAATCTTCATTTATTGTTTCTTTTGAACTGCTGGCTGGAACTTATTCAGAGCTGTGATTGTGCAAAGCTGCCCTCAAGGCTACATCAAGTGTCTGCACCAGCTGGACAAGTGTGTATCCCCACCAAAAAAAGAAGGTAATATTTTCTCATCCATTTTCTTCCTAGCAAAAGCTTTAAAAGTGATAATATCAAGACATTAACTATATTTTACTGTATATTTGAGAGTGCCTCAAGGTGAGTAGATTATTTGCAGAGAGTGATGCTCCCAGGGCCAAGCAGTTAAGTTGAACTTCAGTTTCTTCTTGTCCCTCAAGAGTGTCCTAACCACACAGTTACAGTCTTAAAAAGTTTCTGATATGTTTTTCTCAAAAGTTTTCATTTTGATGGCAGGTATTTTCTGATAAAAACTCACCCTAATTAAAGAAAGTAACAGCAATGACACAGAACAACAAAAAAAGTCATCAGAACAGTTAATTCTGAAGCTTTGTCACTGCGGGGAATGCCATCAATTTTATTACAAGTTGTTTGCCCAACAATATCCAATATTAAAGAAATTACAAAGTTTACTTCAGTAAGTTTTTCTAACTGATAAGCTACCTATTTGGTCGCAACCGTCCTATTTATTAGATTCTCTATGCAATTTAGATGTATTTTTTGCTGTCATTATTCAGTCATTAATGCAAGGAAAAAAAAAGTAGGCATTAATTCATCTGCAGCCCCATACATAAGTTCATTTTGATTTTTAAGCTAAGCTCCTACTTACATACTGTCCTGACCAGAGCCCTTTACAAATGCATAAATTTTTAATGTGTATTTTAGATACTAACAACCAGCATAACTGCTCTGAGGATTCATCTGAAGTGACCTGCAAATGCTGCCTGCAAAGTCCACTCCAGCTCGGAGGAGAGTTCTTCACAAGAGAGATTTTAAATATCTAAGTGCTCAGCGTCAATTTTGAAAATACACGTTCAACAGCTGCCCATAGAAAAAGTTGTGATGCATTTTGCGAGTTTTGTAGCTCCCATCTTGGTATTGATAACAGCAATTAAGAGGATGGGGACAAGACGGAAAAAGTCAGCCAGTCGTGCTCTGTCATTAGTGGACTGAAAGGCATCTGGTTTAGTCTCTCTCCCACCATCTAATGAATAGAACTAAACTGGATTTTTCTGATGAAACCACGCTTTGGCCACAAAACACTCATCTGCCAAACGGGAACGTTTTGCAAACGTAAGTTGTTTGTGACGAATTGCTGGTGAAATCCAGAAAAAGCTGCAAAAAAACCCACCTGCCCGATTTCCCTGCCTGCTCATCTACGGGGCTGTCAGCACCCAGGGGCGTTCTGGAAAAGCAGAGAGCACTCCAGCCACATGGCTCGGGAGAGAAGGGAGTGTTGGGTATCTGTGAAGACATGGATTTATTATTTTAAAATAAATTCTTCCTAAACAGAAGCAAAAAGTGGAACATAAGACCAACCAGCTGTATCACACATGATTAGCGGAGTTTTGTGGGCAACTAGAACGAGATGAGATTTTATAAAAATAAAATTTCACTGAATGTAGAGCAGTTCACTAATAGAAGTGGCATCTCTATACTTTGACAAACACCCTCCGAGATCTCTATAGTGAGTAACCAAGTTTCCTTTTGTGTGAGTAGTGTCAGGTACACAGACAGCACTTATTTTAGAAGCTTTCACATATCAAATACTCTACCTCCCCAGTGGCATTGCTCTAAATAGTCCGGCATGGTGCTAGATACCCAAAGTTAGACACACACAGCCCTTGAACGTTTCAATGGAGTTTCACTTTTTTCATGCAGCACAAGCCAAGACAAAATTGTCACAAAGTGAAACCATTCATTCTGCGCTGGTACTATTTTTCATAGAAAACTTTGAGGGGAAAAAAAAGCAACAAAACCCTTGGCAGTATGGTTTTAATTATTTATTTCATCTCTGCTTAATGCCCGAGAGCTGACAAGACTGCAGCAAATCGTGACAGCAGATAATTGCTACACAGATATTTACTCATAGTAAAACACATGTCTCTAGGCAGTACTCGGGAGTGTAATAGTCTTTCAATCCATCACATTATTTGCTGGGAAATACACTTAAAACTCATCACGCCTCCTGACCATAAGAAGGCTGCTTGCTGAGAACACACCACGGGAGTGTTCTGCATCCAACTAGTGACAGATGAGTGCCCCGGCAATCAGAAAGTGTCTTGCCTCGCATGGCTGATCCCCCCACCCAGACCTTGCACCCTCTTTTATCTACAGCGAGCGGTTTAAAAAGGCAACACGGACGCTGGCCCAGCTGCCACGCTGAAAAGCTCGGTTTGCATTTGATCTGAAAATGCAACCCAAAATAGAGAGGTTTGGGGGTTTTTTTGTCGGTGTTCGTCGCTTCCGCTGACGCAGCTTAGAGATGGTCAAAGTTAAAATCAGAGGAGCAAAAATAGAAATAATCACAGGCTGCCCAAACTAGCCAGTTCAAGTGAGAAATATAATTTAATGCTGAAAAGATGAAAGAGGCAATCTAGCTTATGCAAACCACTTCCTTGCAGTGCCAGACTTCCTGCTGTTCTACATTTTTTATTTACCAGTCTAGCCAAAATGTACCAAACGCCAAATTCGCCTTTTCCCCAAAAGTATAAACTGATCCTCCAGTTAACAGAAAATTTCCTTTCTCATTTCATTCTACTTTTGCTTCCCCTTTCCTCATTTGTGACATTAGAGAGATCCTCATTCAGGTCAGCACTCTAAAAGGTGCACGCAGCTGTCAACTCGCCACCTCCTATTGCTAGCCTGGCTACAATAATCAACCTTAAACACATTTCTTCACACCTCTCACTGCTTCTACAGCTTATTTATGAAATAGCTTACCTTTGCCATAGTAATTCCAACCTTGTATTAGTAAAGACACTTTAGAGACACGCTTACAACTCTATGTATAGGGCTTTTTTCCCACAGAAGCACGCAAGAGGAATATTACCTTCCATGCATAAGCCACACACAAGTTCAATGCTAATATATGCTGATCCTTTTTTTCTGCATTTTTACTGCCATTACTACTACTTTCACTTGTAGTGAATCTCCATGTGTGCTGCACAGGCCACTTTTTGTGATATTTTGCTTCAGTTTAACCAGAAGTAATCCAAGAGAGAGAAAGATTGCTCTCCGGGCCAGAATCCTATGGAAGAGTCACGGCCACCGTGTAGAGAATGTCTGGGTTGTCGTGATAAAACCCTTGATATCTGGTTTTCTTAATGCTTTATTTCTGCAGCATGAAGCGTGATTTCACTCAGCAGGAGCAGTCCTATCTACTGTTAATTATTTTAGTGCTATCCACCCTAGGTAGTCCAAAGAATTCCTAAATATGTGCTATAAAAAGTGAGATTAAATGAGGTCTCATAATGAAGAAGAGATGTAGTGTGTATCTGTGATTAACTTTGTTACAGTTTACTTAAGCCTCAAAATGCCAAACAACATGCCAGCTAGTTCAAAAACGTACTGAGTGATTTTCGCAAGTAACTGGTGGAATTTCATTGCGACTTTAACTTTGTCGTACCCTAAGGCCATCCATCAAGACATCAGCAGAACAGATGAAAGACTGACTAAAATCCCAGCAGGAAACATGAGCATTCGAAGAACCAACTTGAATGCTCTGAAAGCCATGTGGCACTTGGGAGTCCATCTTACAGGCACACTTTGAATATTTAACAACCAATTTAACCCATCTTCTAAACGGATTTTCTTTATGGGTCCCTGGAACTACTTGTAAAAGGGCTACCAGATCTTCAGGTGAAGCATTTATAGACTTTGAATTTGGACAGATGTAGGTTCAGCCTACAATTCCTGTGACATAGATAACACCCCCAAAGTTTAAGATAGTTTTTCTCATTAGAATTCATTAAGATGTACTTTTGTGGATGACATCCCTGGAAAGACATTCTAATTAGTATCAAGTTTTATTATCATTTAAGTTTTAATAAATTAAAAGCCTTTTTAAAAAATAAATAAATAAATAAATAAAATTAATAACGATACTCCAAATTTATCTGCTACCTGGTTAAATAAGATTAGATCCTGATCACAGGAGTCAATTCCTCTGACAGATCACTGGCTGTTCAGCAGCAGAAATATGAAAAATCTCATCTTGTTTTAAAGACTTGGTATCTACCCAGGAAGAAGAAAGATAAACAATCTAGTTGTAACTTTTCCAGTTGTAAAATTGGATTGGACTGGAGTCCATCTTTCCAGTTTGCCCTTCTCCAACCAGAACATATCTAAAGCAACCAGATATTTCAAATGTCAAATCCAGTCTCCCACCGATAAATTTGTACTTGGAGAATAGTTAGTTAATTGGTCCTTCAAAACATACTTAAGTCTTTCAACTTCGATTGTCCAAAACTACCGAGCGAGAAGAAAAGTCATTTTGGGGTGTTTCGCAGGAAATAAGAAACCTACATGAAAGGAGTTAACCATGCTTTTCAATTTCCAGGTTGTCAAAGTATCCTTCATAAAATCCACTAGGATTAAGCAGCTACTTTTGGGAGCCTCAGTAGAGACACAGAGCTGAACAGATACAGAGGCTGCTCTATCTTTCCTCGCTAACACATCCCCCTCGAAAAGGGGTGAATATAAATTTTCTTTCAGTGCAGACATACCTCTACTGTTAATAAACAGAGGAGCTCATTCCCTAGATGTGTCGATGTAGAATTTCTTTTGGAAAAGTCATACAGAAGACAGACTAATAATTAGTTTCTGAGGCTCGAGAGGATTGTCCTCAGTCCCTTTTTCCTTCAAAAGCACAAGCAAGCACATTTCTCTCTAAGTCCGTGTGTAAAATTGAAGTTACCTACTTTCCTCACCAGGGATGTGTGAGAATATACACATTAAAACAACAGGGTCTAAAAACTATAGTAGTAAGGGACACTTTAGCACCATTTGTATTATCAGACAAAGGTGAGCAGCCTCTAAAACTGCAGTGCAGGACTTTAATACGTTCGTCTTTCATGTTTGTGTATTTTATAAACCGAAAGCTGGGGGAGGAGGAGGTCACTGCACTTCTATAATACAGCTTTTATCAATTTTTTGCTTTTACGGGGCTCACTTTCCAAAGAACCCTGGGGTTTTGTTACTGAAGACGGGAAATGTAACATTCCTTTGCATATAGAAAAAAACATTTAGATGATGTTATTGATTCATCATCAATCTATAAAAAGCATGATCAGTAGAACAGTAATTGTACACACAATATTTTTAACACTTGTGTTGCTTTTATAGATCATATTGTGATATTTAGGGGTGCACCATTGTGAATATTAACAAAACTCATTCCAGCTCCAAGTTGATGTGTTTGGCTTATCAGAAGAAATCCATGCCTCTGCTTAAGGAAATAAGCAAGTCTTCTCTTGGATCAGCCATTCTCTTTTAGCCCGCTTTGCCATGTTCTAATTAAACACCTATTTGTGTTCTGTTAGGTTGACTTTCAAACTGCTTTAGTACATGACCCCAGATTTCACTGGCAAAAAGGGCACCAGTTTGTTACGTTCTCTTCTTTAAGAATTGCTTGATGATATATTTTAGCACTGGAGTCTCGTCCTTATAAACATTTCATTCATTATAAAAAATAATCATGCACTTAACAGTTTTGAGTCATTTTGATACGTACTTTTGTTTACGTGTAACAATTCTTATCATGTAACAACATTATGCAACTACAAGGTTAAAAAGCAGTATTATTTCCTCATGTTTGCAGTTTCCATAGAAGAGAAGAAACCAAGATGTCAAAATGAGATCCTTCAGCACAAGAAACAAACCTCAGTATAATAACAGCCATTCTTGCAGGTATCGTGGCCAAAAAAAGGAGGAAAAATGTGAATATCTGTTAGAAACTCCTAAAGGTAATGATCAGGGAGAGCAGCAGAAAGTCCTTGGCTACTCAGATGATATTTTAACAGTCAATGATGGATAACCAGGATACAGCCTGAAAGCCTTTAAGTTTATCTTTAACATGACAAAAATAGCAAGATGACTATAGAGGATAATTTCTCTTAAAGCTCAGCCAGGGTAGGGTTTTCTTTGAGGCTGGAGATGAGAAACTCAAAGTTATGTAAAATTCAATGAAGATAAATAGAGAGATAAATGGAGAGATATACATATATTACACACATACCAAATATATATACACACCATATATGGTGGAGATACATATATACACATATAAATACATATATACACACAAACAAAATACATGCTGTATATTTGCCAAGATTTAGATAACTCTGCTCGTTCTCATTTAGCTCATCCTCTGTACTGCGTCCTCACTATCCAAGCACCTTTGGGACCTCAGCACATCAGCAATGTGTCATCCAATTTTCCCCAACTCATTAAAAACATATATTCAGTATGGACTAAAGCAAAGGCATTCAGGAGAATAAGGATGCCATGATACGAGCACCCCTGTGAGGTTTGGCTTAAAATATTTTCTACCCATTCTGCCATGACTATATTCTGTTAAAATAAAAGAAAAATTGTATAATTTTACAAAGCACTGTCTGCCTCAGCTAGCTTTAAGACCCAAATCTATTTTTAATTTTATTAATGGCACCCCATAATGAAATATTTGACTTCCTATCATAGTAACAGTTGCAAATGCAGCTGTTTACTTGTCTCAGTCGCATCAAAAAATGCTTTTACATTTTTACCCCCTCATATATACTTCCACGCAGTACCTGATGTCAGTCTGATTTCAAAAAAGGTCTAATCCAATTTATTAAATCCTCCATGATTTTATCCTTAATCAAAATATAGTTCTCCTACCAACACTACTTCAGGAATATTATATTACATATAAATATTTAAACTGAAATTACACTAAATCAGATTTTTTCCTTAAAATAGCATCAAGCGTGTGAGATCATTTGACTTCCTTACAGTAGAACCATAAGTTCAAGCTTATATTTAAAATTTTAATGATTTTTGTGGGGGGTAACACAGTTAAGCTGTCCAGATTTTGAATGCACAATTGCACACCATTAGCAATATTAACAGCTGTGCTATCTCAAGAACGTCACAAAACTTAGGTATGCCAACCTTAGGAGTTTTTTAGGCTGATTCCTACAGCGTTTGGTAAAAACCAAACTGTCGTGAAAATCCCATACTCTGACAGAACTAGTACAAAGAGTGATCATTGCATTTTCTTCCTTTCAGAAGTGCTATAACTCAAAGTTGAACTTAAATGACGAGTAATATGTTGTTTATGGAATAGCAATCATCTGTTACTCTCTTAAATAATACAGACTACTTTTTCAGTGTAGTTAAAGACATAATCACTTGCACAGCACAGACTCAGGTTTTTAATGGTTAACTATGATCTCTGTGTTCCTAAAGCGTAGGACCAACACCTAATTCATCTCCTGAAGACTTCAAGAAATTTCTGTTAGTCTCCATAATTTGCTTCTAGGAATACACAAGTGATTTCTTCAGAACACTTCTTCCCCCGATTCATGAAAGTTCAGCCTTGTGACAGAGAACGTATTTTGTATTCTCCTGTGAAACTTTGTTTTGATAGAAAACAAGACAGAAGATACGATGCTTTTCCCTTGAAGGACATGGCAATGTAACAGTAAGAGCTTCTGTGCGCCTTGTCTGCCTTCAGCTTTCCTGAAGTTTTTTTTCTACGTATGCAGTGCCTTGTTTTTATTTTACTACACTTTCTTGCACTCCAAAGTCCATTTGAGCTACTGGCACGGTGGTACAGAAGAGTAGAAACGCCACCAACACATTTTAATATCATATAGGCTTGGGGGCAAACAATGACCTCTAGTTAAAAATACACCAGTTAAAGAAATCTCTTGGAGCTAAAAGCCTTACAATTGTTGGGAAGAAAGAGAGACTGAGAGGAGACCTTAAATAAAATCACTTCTTAGCTACAAGATTACTTTTCTTGACCATTTGTGCCCTTTCAAATGACGATTCGTAAGAGAGGGTGGGACATCAGTAGGTGATAACATTGCTGTTTGCCATTCCTAATGCAATCTGATGATTATGAAGCAATAGTGGACCCTCTCGTTATTTTCCTTCTCTGCTTTTTAGATTTGCCACTCAATATTTTTGCAAAGAGCCAGTTCCTCACAACAAGTTTTGTCATGGTAGGTAGTCCATTTCTCCAATTCCCACACTAAATGGAACGGCTGTAGCTGAGAATATTTCATTATTGACGTGGAGTAAATTAAACCATTTTAGTTATGAACTGGTATCTTCTATATCCTTCTTCAGATGCTGGTTGATTATTTAATTTCAGTTTGTTGGGTTGGGGATAACAGGAGTTACTGCTTATGTCTAACTTATTTCACTTTATAATAATCACACACTTGCTCCTAGTTCTTAGAAGGTCAGGTATAAAACACCAAGCAAAGAAATAAATGCATCACATAAAAGGTCACCCCATTAAGTTAAGGGATGAGAGGAAATGTTCTCATAAGGCATAGGAAAAAAAAAATCATTACTGTATTTTGGTAAGACTCTTTCAGAAAATGAGAATAATAGGCTTGAATTGTAGATCATAATATGGCCTAGGCTGGAAGGGACCCTAGAGATCATTTTAATCCAACCTCCCTGCCGCCAGGGACGCCACCTCTCGACTAGATCAGGCAACACATGGGGACCAAACGGGAATTGTAGATTTGTTCCAGTCAACTCTGATTCCAGGGAGAAAGGTGGGTCTTTTGTGTTCACTGATCAAAGAAAGCTCATCCCAAGTATTGAGGAAAAAAAAAAAAAAAAGCATCTGCTGTACTGGATTAACGCTTTCTGAATATAACAGCTGCTACTCCAGGCTGACTTTGAATATGAAAGCTCCAGAGTTAAAGCTAGAAACCTGGTGCTCTAGAAAAAAGTGGCAATAAATTTCCAACCTTGTGGCTTAAGCAGAAAAGGGAAAGTGTGACAAATTCTCCCCAGCAGATACATGCACGTGAAGGTTCCGCAGTTACGAGGTAAATTAATGCAATTTCCCAACCCACTGAAAAGGAGGATCACACTGCACGAAGCAGTGTATGTAATAATGGTATTAAACACTGTCAAGCTGATAGTTAGCAAGTGTGAAAAGGATTCTGTTTGTTATATTGAAGTAAATATTGAACAGTGATAACGATATACCCTCTGGTCATTGTGGTAGATGGTCAGTGAAATGAAAATTGAATGCTACAGCAACCATTTTCTTTGTAGAACTTTTATTACTTCTCTTTTTTTACAGGATTCCAACTAATAATTCTGGAGACTTGGAGGTGGGAGCGTTTCCTTTAGTGTACATTCAGTTCTTTTTTTGCTAAGCTGAAGCGTAAGCATCAAATTCGCAGAACTAAGAAATGGTGAAAAAGGCCAGATGACAATCTACAAGTAAACACAGAAGTGGATAACTTGTAAAAAGTTCAGAAGGTCCAGACACCCATCTAATGTCACCTCCAGACATTTCGGAAAGTTGCTTAGATCTAAACGTCACATTCTGGGTTGTCCAAATTTAATAAAACCGGGGCTGAAACGCCAGGGATTCGGTATCACTAGAAATGATTGAGAATGCTTACACTGAAAAATAACAAGATATTTGAACTGTCTTGTGTCAAAAAAAAAAAAGTGCATCGCTCGGGACACTCGAAGTAAATCAAAAATATACAAGACAACTGCAAATCTTTAAGAAGTATATATGAGACTCACAGTCATTTGAAAAGCTGTTGTCATTTTAAGTGGCAGTCTCTACACTAGGAAATAGTGTGGGATAGCAGCAGAACACAACAGAAAGATCCAACAGCTCTGTTCTTTTCCAGAGTTTTTCCTGAATAGTATCTGTGTGTCCTGAATCCTTCAGGCAAGCTCTATGATGTGAAGCAAAGCACAGTATGTAGGGACAATAGTCAGAAGTGCAGTCCTAATCCAATTTAGAAAAAAAAAACAAAACACAGAAAAGCCCAAACACTACACTGAAAGCATAATTTACACCACCTCCATTAACACCAATTACTAGCATTTCTATAGCAAAGGGAAGACAGTAAAGACGACCGTGGTGAAAACTATAATATTACTAATGCATACTTGGAATAGGCAGGACTCCAAGGTGCACTGCCTGATTTTTGAGTTTTGATCCAAAATAATAATTTTCTTAACTGCGAATCAAGCCTATCCTGAGAGGAAAATATATTCACTTGCAAAGTCTCTTGGAAGACAACACTAAAATACCAGCCATGATGGCTCAGTGTGCCCAGTCTGGTGATGTACATGACACAAGAAATGATAACGCGACGGGAGGAGAAAGAATGGGTGACAAGTAACAGCTCTTTTTAATGCATATGAATCTTTCAGCTAAACGAAGAACTCTGAGGAACTCTAACTTCTCGCTTTAAGAGGCAGAATCTATATTATCACGTGCACTTCATGAGTCACACAGTGAGTAATACTAGTTCCAACCTTCCCGAATATAAAGTTGACCTTGAAATTGGTCTTGGATTCAGCAATACTTTTTCTTGCGAGCATAAAAGAAAGTAGGAGTTCATATCTGGAGAACGCAGAAAGAAAAATAAACCCACACAGTTGTGTGTGTCATGGAACTAGTGTTTTACAAAGGAAAGCTGGAAATCTTTAAATATCTACAAAGGGATATGGTTATCACAGAGTTTGCAAAGTTGGAAGAATCTGCAAAGAAAAGCTAAGCATCCTTAAAAAACTAGCTGTTAGAAGAATTCATTATGAATAATGCCAAAAACTGACTCCAGCTTTATTCCTTTAGACAAGAACTATCTGATATATAGTCTAGACGGAGCTTTTCAGGAAAGAATCTGGGTATGACCTCAACAGCGGGCTCCACTGCACTTGATCCAATGAATTGTTGCTGGATAACTTCTGCCAAAGAGAATTTGGCGATAAAAGAGCATCGCTCATGACCAGCATGCCAAGCTCTCCTTCACGTGTCTGAAACCCAGCTGTGCAAATTCCCTCCAATGATATAAATACACACACCCCAATAAAACTCACAGGCACATAAATGTGAGAGCTTCAAACTTTTAAAGCAAATCTCTCCCCTACAAGAAATTATAGGATTCTCACCTTATTGTTATTTCTATTGTGCTAAACCCAGAAGAGGTTTTGTTTGCGGATATTTAGCAATTAACTGTTTTCTACAGTCTTGCATTCCAAAACCATATTTAGCCAATAAACGTGAAAAATAAAGTGCTATAAATAGAACAATATTTAATCTCAGATCAAAAGCTATTACCAAAAAAACCCACCTAGCATTTAGTGAACGCTTGTGCATCCAAGGTCTAGAAGACAAAGTATCTTTAAAAAAAACAAACAAAAAAATCATTATTAGAATTCCCTAGCTGAATGGTAGCAAAGAAACCCAGTATCTAAAATATCCAGATTTGGTTCTTGCAATAAGCAGACTCCGTGTCCTCAGAAATGACTTACAGCTACAAGTCAAATAAAGTGTCACTATGTAACACAGCATTCAAATAAAGGTAGAAGTGATTTAATTATTTTTCACTGTTATTTAAAAATCCGTATATTAGAAATAGAAGTTATTTTAAGGCAGAATAGAACACTTAATCTGATTTTTTTACTTTTTAGTTTACTGTATATTCCGTAAAGATCTATTCCCCACAGAACTAAAACCAAAGAACTTGCAGAACTGCAAACAAATTGAAAAGCTACTCACATAAGTCTCAGGCACTAGTACACCGCAAAGAAAACTTCTTATCATTTAAAACAAAGGCAGACTTTTAAGCTGCCATATACTTAGAAATTTTAAAATAATTCTCAGAATCTTCCTAGAATATTTATGCCTCTTTTTGAACACCAGATGCAGAAGCAATTCCACTAGGCAAAACTTGCTTTGGGCATTCGTATTTTTTAGAAGACTGCTCAGTTACAAAACTGTTAGCAAGTGTAAAAATGACAAATAAAAAAGCATATAAAGAAATAATAGCCATTACAAGTGTTAAATGTTTGCGTATTATACAGAAAAAATAATCAACATGTGAGAATTTCTCTCTCAGACAAACTACAGTTCGCAACAGAAAATTTCATAAATTGCTTTTTAAAATTGAGGGATCTTTATAGACCACATTATTTTTCAAAATGTGACATTCTCATAAACGGGTACAGAAGGTGCTAGCGAGTGTAACGCCACCAAATGAAACCCATGCACTGAGGTACTTAGCAGTGCGTGCTACTCATTTACAATTTCTCACATCAACAATTTATTTTGTTTTCCCCACAAGTTCACACTGACACAAACAGCACAATAATGTGGATATTAATTCTGTAAGGGTAGGGATAGAAAATAAAATTTTAGATATGTAGAACTTCTGAAAAAGGTAGCAAACAAACTTCGAAGAGTAAGTGACGGCTCTCAGCAGTTCACATATACTGTGCGGCTAAAAATGTGGGAAAAGATTATCTAGCCAGATCTTCTGTGATGTTCTCAGAAATAAAAGTACTTTTCTGTACTCCACAACCCTATAGCCTCTGTATTTGCAGACAACTTGGAACAGATGTTTTGTTTTCAGACTGGCTTATGCTTTTATTGAGCACTTTGCTTGGAATCATTATGGCTGGGAAATGATTTAACTGTGTGTGACCTATAACGATACTTAAAAAGGGTTTTATTCAGATTTTACTCAGTCCTCGGCAAGACTCAACTCCTCTGGAGGTCTCCGCCTGTGCGGCTGCACGAGAAATAAGTGTGCCCTAAAACAAGGACCGAAGCTCTGTAAGGCATTATTAATTCAAGCAATCACTTGGATCCAAATACCAAACCCAATGCGCCAAATGATGAACGCATTAATTTAGAAATACTCAGTGCGCCTATGTAAGACGAATTGTTCCTCTCTCCATGGCTCTAATAAATTACATTTATTACATATTTTTGGTTTAAGAAGTGTCCTTTTTGTCACACTAGACCTTCGATGCCTATGACTTAGCCGCAGCAATGCACGAATTTGTTGTTTCTAGGCTTGCTCTTTAAAACTCTCTTGAAACCGCTAATCCCAGGAGACTTCCCTTGATTCATTATACTGTGAGGAAAAAAGCACAAAGGTATGAGCATCGAACAAAATATCTATGTTTTCAGATGAACAAGCTGAAGTTTGATTGTGATTAAGTAGTTTAACATAACACCCTACTGTTTTACAGTGCTGCCAGTGTCGATCAAATGAGGTCTACAAAACACATCCCCAAAGGATATGTATGAGAGGTGCAAGCTTTCTCCATAGCTTTTAACAACATATTGCAAAAGCGTCGCTAACCTTGTCGTGGGTAAACTGTGGAAGTGAGAAAAATAGTGATGCAAATGCCAGGATGGCAAGTCTGGAAGCATGTCCTAGATTTCTTGAATAATAGGAAAAAAAAAAAGTTTGAATGCAGCTTGGAGTACTCAATGATGTGAAAAAGTGGAATTGTTAAAAAGGGGGGCATGAATGGAAGTGGTTGCAGAACAGAAGAAGGTTGAAACATGGCGTCAAAGATTTCAAGTTGTCATTCTCACATGTTACTTATTGATATCCAAATAACCCCATGAATGTGCCAGGATATTAAGGGTTTTCTCCATTTGTTTTGGTTTGGGGTTTTTTTCTCAGAGCACAGTGGTTCAAGTAACAGTTAAGAAAAGCTGTGTGAATAGTTAGAAACATGTAATTGTTCTGATCCAGAAAAGAAGTAAAATAATTAGTGATTCCCAAAGGGGTGGCATTATTGGCAATAGGTAGGTTCCTCTGGCCTCCCTCCAGTGATCCCTTTCTTTTTTTAAAAAAAAAAAATAATAATAATCTTTAGTGATGTATACACTCACGAAAACTCGTAGCAAAAAGTAATTTTAAGAATTGGTTTTGCAGCAACCCCATCCTCCATCCAGGTAGAGGAAAAAGTAGTCAAGGTAGAGACTGATTTTTGTACATGGCTTTAAAATTGAACTTCATCTTGGAAAGATCTTCAGGACATTAATAATCCTGTACACTAAGTAATCTTTCCTCTATGGGCCTCTAAGTACAATTAACACAGGTTTATGACCTAGAAGGAAAAGACAACACAAAACAAAAGGAATTGCACATCTCAAAGGGAGCATGGGAATATACAAATGGGTTAGTCTGCAACCTGAAAAGAATTTTATATTGCACTTACGGAGACCCCAGTATCAGCTTAGCTCCTTTGAAATAAGATTTACTTCTGGGCAATTAATTCAGCTTTACATTGAACTTCTCAGGATACTTACAGCAGCTTCACACCCATAATATTTGAATACAAATTGTATTGGTGTACTACAGTACACACTGCTCGTTAATAATACTCTTGGTACCTGTTGCAGCTTAGATTCATTTTAAGTAGTCTTACTCTATTCATAAATTTATTAGTATCTTCTCATATAATGTTTCGGTTTAGAACACTAACTAATGAGATGTGTTCCTTTTAATAAAAACTAGCAAAACAAAGTACCAGTATGTATTTAGCATCTTTTTGTAAAAAAAAAAAACAAACCTCTCCAGCTCTTTGTCATTATTACATACACTAAATCTTTTTTATATATCTGGTAATCATGCACTAATGACAGCAACAGTCCAGATGTGAGACGAAAACAAAATTCTTTTGCCCACAACTTCTTTTTAAATCAACTGAAGACGGGGTAAGGTAAGCTAGGTTTTAAGTAGCGCTGCCTAGTTTTGATTAATTTCTTATTAAAATAGTTTAATGTGGGTTGCAAATCCAAAATGGAATATTCACATGCATGTTGTTAGCAACTTCATTATTCCAACAGCACAACATTTGCTTTCTTCTTGGAAGAGAAATCAAAAACTGAATGAGCAATTGGATTTTGGTTCCTCAGGCAAGGTATAAAAAGACTCCAAAATGCGTATCACATCTGAAAATGCGATTAAGGACTAATATGCAGCCTGCACAGAGATCTAATATTGGCTCATTCTCTCAAAGATAGAGTGAAATTTTTCAACCATTAAAGAAGTCCAAAGGAAAGTCATGGCCAGGCTACAGCAAATGATATAAGCAGATATTCTGTGGTGAGACCGGCAGGTACCATACTCACCTGAAGCTATTTGGCACTAAGAAACCTCATTTTTCCCCAGTGTCCTTCCCAATTTCTAAATTAACGTACTTGGCCTCCACACAATTCCCCTCCAGTTCAGTATTTTAGCTCTCCTTACTTACGTGATATAAGCACAGAAAAAAATTTACTGGAGTGTTTTTCTTTGAGAAGTACCACTAAAACATACTAACTGTTTCGGTTTCATTTTGGGTTTGATTTTTTTTTTCCCTTCTCACTCCTCAGTCATTTTAATTGTCGCTTTGGATAGTTCTACCTGTTGAAAAAGTGCAGCTAATTAATACTTGGAGGGGGAAAAAAACAGGACCACAACAATAAAAACCTCAGCCAAAGAAGAATCAAAAATATTTTCTAAAAGCCTAAAGAAAACAAGCAAACCCAGGAGACGTACATCAAAGAAAAAAATGCATCACAATAGCCTAAAAAGAATCCATTATTGCTTCATTTGGTCTTATGCTGCCGTGTTCTTCTCATCTTAGAGAGGTTTAAGATCTACCTCTCTGGATTCAAGCCCACTCTACTCTTAATTCTTGCCAGAAGCTAATGGAAAGCTGATGCAAACCACCAGTTCCACTGGTGCTAACTGAATGCAAATTTCAAAGAAATGCTGTTGTATTGCATCCAGAGACATGGGGACCTGTCTAGAGAAGTACAACTAATGCTTTTTAAAAAAAATAAATCCATCTACATTCTCATGCCACAAGCGAAATATTCCTTAATATTTTTTCTACAAGCACACGTATATTGCGCAGAAAAAAAAAATCATGTTGTTCAGTCATATTATCCACATCCTTAGGACAGAAAGACTGAGTATCGATTCTTACATACCGCATCTCACCAGAAAAATTCTTGCCTTATTTGAATTCTCCAGCATTTGAAAGCTAGAAATAATAAATTTAATGTCATAAAGGCCTCAAAGGAGCAGTCAAACAGCTATTTCTCAGGTCTTTATCATGCAAGAACTAAAGTATCGTGGTCACCAGAGCATCACAAAATGCCCCGAGTCAACACCTGACTCAGAAAATTTCCATGATAAGCAAAAAAAAAAATTGAACCTTGTCAAAAAGCCACCAACTGGGTTTTTTTTCTCTTTGACTGTTGTTGTTGGGTGTTGAGTTTTTTAAGACTCTTAGAAATTCTGCTACTCACAAGAGCTTCAAGTCAAGAGGTCATCGGAAAAACACTATAACTTTTGTCCTTCAAGTTCTGAAGATGCCACAGACCCACATCTGGCACCTGGGAACTCCAGTGTGCAGTTACGAACTCACAAATTTTGGTTCCAGTTCCTCCCACTGGCAGAGAAACAGGTGGGAAGGGAGCAGAAAAGATGAGCTGGAGAATTACGCGCAAGAAAAGCCCCAGGTCCTCTGGAATCAAGGGGGACACGCATTAACCAGCATCACAAATCACTGCAGGTGGATCTAAATACTGAAATGATTAGAAGAAAATCTTGGATTTTTTTAGGAACAGTAACATTCTTTCGAACTCTACAAAAATACCTTATTTCACACATGCTCAACGTCAGATAACACCCGGGGGTTATTCAAGCAGGACATAAAATGCTTGGCTTGGATGCCACACGGTTGAATCTTTCAAGAATATTCAATGGTTCTGTGCAAATCTTTCCCATCCTAGCTATGATGGCAAACTGCATTATATCTAGTTTCTATCCTATAAATACTCTGTTACCTCACGCCTTTAAAAAATGCTAAATATATAACATATGCTGGAAACAAAGCTAATCCAGAAGAGGGAATTGGCAACTCACAGGCATTCGTTACAGATTGAAATTCAAAAGACTTATGCTAAGAACTGTTGAGTAAAAAAAAAAACCAAAAAACATTTAATCATTTTCATAGATAAGAATAACAAAAACTACAACATTCAATCCCTATCAGTGTATGCAGCGTTCATAGGCCTGTGGCACCAGCATGGCTGAAAGGCTTGGCCTCATATCATCTTGATTTTATTTTTTACTTTTTCTCTTGTGGTAGGTATGGAGCATGTGGGAGGGTACAAGTTTTTGGGGGTTTTAGGGGGCTGGTTTTTTTGATAGGTAAGTATTTTAGAGGTAAACAATAACAGAACCACCTAACCAGCACTGGGGGGAAAAAAAAAGAAAAAGAAAAAAATCCAGCAAACATTAAATTTCAGGAGCAGATACATTTCTAGTATTAATTAGGATATGATCAACACAGCAGTTCTTGGTGTGAAGGTTTTTTTCATTTTTACATGTATATAACTGTGCCTTATATTTTTAAAATATATACATCCATTTGTATTTTAGACAGAAAACCACATAACCTTTACAATCTTTTAAAAGCTAGGGACAAAGCAGTCTGATAAATTTCAGGTGGTGTAGTGAAATAATTCAGAGACAATAAATGCAACTTATTTAAATCTGTCTCAAAGCATTTAAGTAAAGAAAAAAAAAAAAAAAAAGCTGTTCCAGAAGTCTAAACCTCCCACATTTACAGCTTTTATCCTCTTTTACATATTTTGAAATATTGTGAAGTTTGAGATCGGAGGGAGAAGACCACTCCCATTACTCGTGTCACCAAGTCTTTTTAGTTTTGGTAGAAAGCAGATTACTATCAGAAAATGCCTGATACCTATCTGCTTGGGGGTGTTACATCAGGTACCCCCTGGCATCAATCTGCAAGAAAACTAAACTGGGAGTCCTT
The DNA here is from genome assembly GCF_000703405.1 of Apaloderma vittatum. Lineage (NCBI taxonomy): Eukaryota > Metazoa > Chordata > Aves > Trogoniformes > Trogonidae > Apaloderma > Apaloderma vittatum. The sequence continues at coordinate 53,863 of NW_009734405.1, read as the reverse complement.
CGGTTTTTTAGCCAAGCATGTTTCAGGTCGAGGTCTTCCAAACCTAAAGGCGCTTTCCGAAGCAGCGTGAATGTACAACACGCTACCGAGCATTTTATTGTTTTCTCCAACATTTTATCAGACACCTAAAAAGAATCATAGCTAAACATTTTTACAAGAGATTTTTGCTGCCCCCTTCCTCTTTTTTAGAGCATTTCTCTTATAGTCTCCTCTGATTCTCACCTCCTTCTCTTCGTCTTCCTCTTTTTTGAATGGCTTTTGCCCACCAAGGGCAGCCACAGCCTGGACAACTCGGGGACTTTGCTGTCATCAAGCAATCCTCCCTAGAGACAACCTCAAGAGAAACCCTCGTATTTTAAGCTGCTCTTGCCAAATCTTTCCACACCTTTATGCACTTCAGGCAGGTACAAACAGTTTTGGAGGTACTGAGCAACATAGTGAGTGTTCCTGTTCTCTCTTTTAAGTCTACATTGCAAAGCCAAAAGCCACTTATTTTTACAATTGTACTAATGGATACGTGCAAAAGACCTACCTGCCTGCCTAGGCTGAAAAATGCATTATCGGCATCTTTCAGATAAATGAAAGGCTTAATTTACACATTTAAAATCCGTATAGTTATGTAGGAAGACTTGACGAGTATCTCCTCAAATATAATTAATCGCATCTACTTATATACTCTGCAGTAAGCAAACAAGTCACAGAGCCTCAGACAGGTCAGTAAACAGCAACAGAACTATATTCTAGTTTACGTATCGGAAAGTTTTGTCTCAGCTACAATTTTCCAGGCTTTTAGCAATTTTTCTCCCCACAATCAGCAGAGGGCATTGTTGACTCAGTGTGCAAGCAAGAAAGTTCCTACTTGTGCATGAGTCCGCTTCCAAGTTTCCTCTGTCCCATCTTAGGCACTGATTTCCTCTGTTTTCTTACGATCATATTTAATAATAAGCATCTGAATAGCAAGTTTTTGGAAAAAGTTCTAAATTTTTTTTATTTTTTTTTTTTAAATACATACCTTTAGATCACAATTTCAGGGTTTGGAGCAACCTGGTCTGGTGGGAGGTGTCCCTGCCCATGGTCAGGGGCTTGGAACTAGATGATGTTTATGTCCCTTCTAACCCCAACCATTCTATTTTTCTATGACTTTCACACCCATTTTACAGACAGGAGGCGTGCTACTTTAAATGGAGTTTGTTCCTTAACATTCATAAGAACAGGTGAAACTTCCAAGTATTATCACAAATTTTGCTTAATGAGTTGACAAGAATAAACACATTTGAGTATCACGTTAAAATACAAATGCTGTGTGACTTATTTAGTCAGCTTTTTGACATAAATTTGCCCCCTACAATTTCATTTTAGTCACACTGTACGTTGATTTCTGGTCAGAATTTATTTCAAGGATCTTTTCTTTCACATCTCCTGGTATAACAGAAATTGCTCATGAAAACTTGACTTTTCACTAAAAGGCATAAGAATTTATATCCAAATACCATTTTGAGAGAATAGAAATGAGCTAATATTACAAATGAAAGCTAATGCTACAAAAGAAATTACAATACAAACAGTATAAGGCAAACTGTCCCAAATCACAATTAGTCAGTGATACAATCCTGTTACGAGCACCTTCTCATATAAGCTCCGAGTGTAAGAGCTTGACAGTTCCCTTTTTAGCCACACTTGCCATACCTGAGTAGGACGGGCTATATTAGCAAAGAGTTGCAAATACTGGCAAAATGAGAATATTTGTGTCAGTGCTCAGTTTCACAGCTTCAATGAAGGGTCGCTTTTAAGCGAGTTGCATAGTTCCATTAAAATCTTAAACTGTCTTCTAAAATGTTGCCCAATACTCTTAGTAAACGTGGCAGCTTAGACTCAGTTTAAGTAGTCTTACTGTATTCATAAATTTATTAATATCTTCTCATATAATGTTTAGTTTTGGAACACTAATTAATGAGATGTGTTCCTTTTAATAAAAACTAGCAAAACAGAGTGCTAGTATGTATTCAGCATCTTTTTATAAAATAAATTTGCCTATTAAAATTTCATTTTAGTCACACTGTATGTTGATTTCTGGTCAGAATTTATTTCAAGGATCTTTTCTTTCATATCTCCTGCTATAAGAGTACACTCCCCATCAGAAAAAAAAAAAGCCCATTTCCAGGAAGAATAGAAAGCCAGGTGTTTAACCATCTGTTTTTAAAAGGGGCTTAGCAAACAGCCAGTCGCTCCTCATAGATATTCTGACCGGTAAGTACGCCGACAGAACGAAAGGTGACGTTTTCAGAAAGTACCTGAGCACATAACTGACAGCTCTGAACTAAAGTAAATGGATTTATGTGAAACAAGATCAGCAGAATGCTATAATATTCCATGAGACTGTTGGCTTGCTTTCTCACCCTCAGCCAGACACCTTTAAACAATTTACTATTTAAAATATTGATTTTTTGGATTAAACACTGGCAAAAAATATCCCTTTTTGCAGTATATATAACAAGAATATGAAGCCTGCTCCTCTGGAAGATACTCTATCAGGGAAAAGGCATCGGAAACTAATCCTACACAGAACAGCAGGTATAGTTTGGGTGATGGAGCCTCCAGCAGTTTTTTCAAGAATGGAATTCCATTATGGCTGTCGCCTGTGATTGAAGCTGGGTACATTTGCTCTAGTAACCACATCGTGGCGACAGCTCTGAAAAGAGTTCTTGGGAAATAAATATTAATCCCTGCAGCAGATGCTTAAGGTAGAGATACTAACTACTCCTTAAAACCTCCCAGAAAGCAAAAAGTCAAACGGTCCCAGCCAACTGAGAGCAAGAGAGCGCACAGAGGGCTACCTGTGAATTCCTCTGGCCATCAGCAGTGCCTACAGCTCAACACAATTCCTTGGGTTTTACAAGCGGGTTATAAGGGCAACTGCTGTTCCCAGGTGGCACAACCACAGACTTCACACCATAGAACCCAGAGCTTAACACCACTGGTTTGATTGGGGTTTTTTTGGTGTTTTTTTCCCCCTTTGCTGTTCATTTGGTTTTTTTTCCTTCTTCCTTTATGCCTTCCCAGTGATAATTTACAATACAGTATAATCTAGACTCCTAAGCTAATTGTTTGGAAATGGTTTCACGAGCACCTTAGCAGAAGTGATGACACGAACGGCACAAGTTAATCCTACCCACCAGGTTTCCAGGCACATTTCTGCACTGCTGAAAACCAAGGGGTTTGGGACCAAGCTTGCAGGAGCACAGGATCACAACAGACCTGATACCAAGGCAACACCACGCTGGCATCTTTTCTATAACATACATTCTCTGCTGTTTACAGAGTTGGATGATGGATGGCTTTATTAGGAAAAAAATATAAAAAATATGCCCCATCTAGTAGTTGCTTTAGAGGCTTGGACTGTATCACTCTCCGTCAGGCCATGTGCTCAGTTTGCAGATTCCTACATGTGTATTTGAGGATCACCACGTGGAGAGAAAAAAACCCAACAAAACAGACCAATGAAGAAATAACTCAAACTGCCACTGGTGGTAGTGGCACACGACAGAGCACTCTGAGAACAACGGTACAGGTCTTCACAGAATGTTTAGCATTCTGAAACAGTTTGTTCAGAAGCATCAAGCTACACATGCTGGAAGTTACGCAGGATGCTCGTGCCACCAGAGCTATCATTTGCTTGTATATCGCTTTCGTTTAGACAAATTCTTCAGAATATACAGTGCCCTTTTATATTATTGGCAACACAATGGGGTCTAGGTTTACAGCAACCACTAAATGCTCTTACAGGCCAAATCACAATTACTTATTTAAGCAAAAAACTACTCCCTCTCCTGTTTCCTTCCAACTTGCGCACATTCAGGCTAAATGGGTTATAAATAAAATTACATTGAAATGAACTATTGGTTCTGCCAAAGTAAAATGGATGTTAATATGCTTTAATTGACATGCCTGACTATTGTTTTACTGTTGATCTACTTTAAAGTGAGTCTGTTAAGAAAAACGTATTAGGAGGTTTAACCTCAATCATTTCAGCAACCACAAATCAAGTATGCTCAGCTTCAGTGGAGGATTTTTTTTCTTGCCGTCTTATACACGAACTCAGCTCAAAGGTTAAAATTGAACTCTGTATTCTTGTCAAATTACTCTCACTGATAGAAAAGCTGCAATTTAGCTAGCTATTTTTCTGAAGAAATGAAGATGAAGAAATCAAAGCAGAATGAAGATTGCTCTTTCACAGATGTGTGGGGCCTAAAGAAATAAAATCTCACCCCTGGCACCAAAGTCATCAGATATTCTTCAGAATCTCAGATATGGAAGTTAAACCAAACCAGAAAATTCTACTTTTTAAGTGATTTGGTTTCTAATCCCAGCAGTATCTAGTCCCTGAGAGGACTGTCTATACTGAGTTCTGGTAATACAAATGATTGATAAATTAACGGATTCAACTATATTCCTGTTTTTTAAAATGGAATTTTATTTTATTTTTTTACAGAGCCAAAATTCTTGTTGGCTGCTGCCTGCCAGAATGTGTATCCTCAGCCAGTGGGAATCGAAATGCCAAAACACAGAATGGCCCAGGCTGGAAGGGACCTTAGAGATCACCTAGTCCAACCTCCCTGACATGGGCAGGGACGTCACCTCTCGACTACACCTCGCACCACATGGGGACCGAGCAGGAATCGAACCTGCGACCTCAGTGTTGTCATTGGTGTCAGCACCGTGCTGAAACCACTGAGCTAACCAGCCCCCACACCATTGCTGAGCTGAAACCACTCCATGTGAAGCTTAATATCCCCGTCACTTTAGAAAAGTTGTTTCAAAACACGATACCTGTCTTTTGGAGCATGTAAGTTCATTTAAACGTGTATCAGAATTGGAAAAAGCACGTACATACAGCACTACCACACTTACACTAGAAATACAGCCAAGAATATCACATCAACACCTCTTAGAAGGAAAATAGTTCCCAGAGGGGAAGAAAAAGCTGTCACTGCTTGATCCACCCGGTCAGGAATTTGGTTCTCTCTTTCCCACACCTTTCAGGGTAGCTCACATCAGTTTTATGAGGTGTCCAGGAAGATCCAATCTCTCCTCCGTCAGGTAGTTATACCTCCATTGTAAGATAACCTGTTGTCTGGGTCTTTACTTTTGTGTCACATCTTGCATTATTTTGCTTTTTTGTCAGTGCCGCGTTTTGCTTCTCGCACTCTAATTAGATCAGAGCTGTTCCACATGCAGATTTCTGAAACCCCTTCACACCTGGATCAAGCAGGTGAACATCTTTTACAGATATACTCATGCCTCAGACAACCAAAGCTTCAACAAATAATTCTAAGTAAACTCAATATTTTCACACAAGGCTTAGGAGGATCTTTTCCCCCCAAAGTTTCTTCTAAGCCCCAGGTATGCAATAATTATGATTTCCAAAGCCACTAATTGTGCTGTCCCCAGACAAAGGATTATATTTTCCAGTGAAAAATAAGCAGCAGGAGCAGATGAACAACTTTTTCCTGCAATTATCACTAATAATGAATAGCTACGCAGAAGGGCTAGATGACTTGGAGAGTTTAAAGTTACAATTATGTTACCAAGAGGACTGACTTTGTGTCTGTAGTGACCAAACTCATTAATACCTCGAAACTCGAGGATAATGTGAAACTATTTTTCCTTCTACTTCTTAGCAGATAAATGTCCATATTTAAGAAATGGAGCAGGAAAAAAAACCACAAAGTTGCCCTTTTTAATATCCTCGAAACCTCGACATGACCTGTACGCGATAAAAATAGTCCCTTTAAGCAAGGACAAGTAGAAAGAATTTTGTAGAAATTCACCTTGCTCTACTTAAGCCATTTGTAATTTCCGAAAGAAAAGTATTTCGGTATCAGCAACAGAAGAAAACAAATTTATTCAGTACCTAGAAAGAATTGTTTTTTTCAAAATAACCACTGAAAGATGATTAACAGCTGCCAGTTTCTCTTGTAAAAGTAAATATTATTTTACTCATTTTTTTCCAAAAACTTATCAACAATTTATAAAGCCAAAGGAAAAACAAAAGTATGAGACACAATCTCTTAGAGATACACTCTAAGCACAACCTTTAAACATTTAAATATCCATGAAAAAGAACATCAGGCTTCCAATAGCGCTGTGAAAGCAGCTATGTCCCATGTAATTTAGTCCATTCCAGAAGCATTCTGGAAATGGAACATCTCAGTTACGCAAAACGCGGATGACAGCATCACAAGAAACCAAAGCAGTTATTCAGCCGAGTTCTAAATATACAGAAAGCAAATAAAGAATGGCAATGGAGAAGAAAATTCATGAGTAGTAGAGCTAAAATCTGATGAAATTTTACAGAAATAGAAACCACAGCAAAACATTTGAAACATTTTCTAAATACCCTTTGCAATTGGCTTTCTCTTTAAGGGTCCTACTTCTGTGGTTCACAGGTGATCACAGAAAACTGTTGTCTTCTCACTTTAAAGAACTTAAGGCAATAGGATCCAATTTCCTGAAAACCACAGCTTTTATCATTGAAAAAAATATAATACCACGCAGACCAAGTAGTCTAACACATATATCGTGAAAAGTAGCTGATAAGACAGACTCACTAACAGCTGGAGCTCAGTTAGGAGATCCAGTTTCTAACCCTGTTTGGCCTCCGACTTAAAACTCAATTTTCTTTCACTGAAGTTTGCCTAAAAACAACTGCAGAGATGGTATCTCCTACAACAGAGATGTTGTGAGACAGACCATATGTTAAGTTCTGAAGAATCTGCATTTTAAAATGTCGAAGAAATACAGGGCATTCGTATAAATCATTTATGTAACTAATCCAAATAGGCCCGTGGTGTTAATAGAATAGCAGCGGACACGATACTTAGAGTAATCCTAGAATCTGGTCAGTTGTGCAGGTCACTGGCCATACAGAGTCATATGAAAACTTTGGGTTACATTACAACATTTAAGTCTGGAGAAAGTGTTTGACATCATCAGCACATTCAACAAGCTGTACCTGCCCTGAAGGCTGGTAATTTTCTACCCTGATCCACTCAACTTTGGTATTTTAACTTACTGAACATATGCACTTCTAGTGTAAAGACTTTTCTAAGTATAATTTGAGCTGCTCAGCGAGTTTTTTGTGAACAGGACTGAAAGCCCCACAGATAGCAGCTGATCATCCAGGCAGAAACACAGATGATCTAGGTCAAACCATATTGAGTTACCAACTAATAGAGCTTCCCTGGTCAGTGCACGTTTGTCTCTAATTGCAGGGATCTTCAAAGAAACTCTAAGGGAATAAAACTCCCAGCTCCCACCAGAAATCAATATCAGAAGAAATATTATCAGCAAGGAGGGTTTAGAAAGAACAACTAAACAACCCAAACCAAAAACAAATGAACGACAAAACCAACAACACGCAACTCCGTTAAGCTTCAAGGACCACACTCTCTCACAAATTAGCTTCATTATGATGCACTGCTGAAGTCAGAGATGCTGAAGTCAGAGAGCCATCAGTGATAGCTGTGCCTCCTTACACTGCAGAAGAATGTGGCCAGACTTGTCTTAATCACTCCTCAATTTCAACAGTTTTTAACTGGGTTGTGATGCCTTCGCTGCGTCTGCACTGGATAGAAATGGGGGAATGCCTGGCAAGCCTATGCACATTCAGCAAGTCGATGAATATGTAATACAGTTTGTAATAATACGTAAGTAATTCTTCTATTACAATCTCAATCCAATTCCACTATTTGATTTCAGAAATGGATTTTGAACACTGGCCTGTTTGACTAATCGGATCCTCATTTTCCTATTCTTTGCTGTTTAAATGCTGAGTGACATAGTCGGGCTGGGGAAGGCGGTGATTTCATTACACAAACAGAGGGAACTGCCATGCCAGCAACGTGACAAGAGCCAACTTGGCCAGAGAAAAGCTTTCCTTCCTAGACCGGAGAAATTCAAGCAAAGTGTCACCTCTCAGACAACGACAACAGGATTACAAAAATCTAATTAGCCATTTCATTAGCCGAATCCTATCTGTGGTGACAGCAAACAATGGGTATTTGGAAGCTGCCCGTCCATTTTTAATACAGGCGCTGTCAGGGAGATACTGGGTCTAATATATTCTCCGTGTTGCCTCTGTTTGCAGAGTCACTTCAAGGAGGCATTTCATCAGGTTTCTTAGAAATAGTAAAAAAAGTTAAAGTGCAATGCACCTCCAGGATCATGCACTGCCTACGTCCTGTCGAAAGAGTCTTCATTTCCTATTTCCTTGCATCATTTCACAGAACTACAGAATCTTTTTCAGTCTCTTTGGACAGAAAAGCTTCCCTGCTAAATAAGCATTCTTAAATCTCCCAATAAACAAGTCTGAGATTAACTGAATTGTTGGAGGTAAATGAAGACAGCATCCGGACGAGACTACTCACTTTCCCTTATCAATTTCATTAATTTCATTTCCATCACAATGGCTTCTATTAAAATGTTACTGCTGGAAACAAGCACTGAGCTCACAGGCTGAAACAGCGGGGATACCTCACATTTCTCCCCACTTGGGACTGTGGCTCTTCACCTCCCTTATTGTAAGCTCCCAGCTTCCCCAGAACTTGCTTCATCTAATGCAATTTGTGGTTGCAGTGGCTTTTCAGACTTTGTCTTACTGGTGCCAAAACCACCAGTAAAAGACAGTTCTGCTGTTCCAACTCGAGACACCCATCCGCTCCCACCGCAAGCGGACTAAGTTGAGAAGCTAAACTTCCAAAAGGAGGAAAGAAAACCCGATCATGTTTACATCTGCAAGAAAGAAGCAAACCAGGGAAAGCGACTGTCCCATCCCGAGCCTCCGGGACGATGACTGAAGGTTCGCTGATCGCCAGGCCAGGATTAAAGGGAATCAACACCGAAGATCCAATTTCTTTATCAGCTACGAATTGCTAACAATGATGCGTTTCAATTGCCCGCTTCAGGCTGTTAACGTGCCATTAGCGGGGGGAAAGAAAAAAAAAAAAGAAGAAAAAAAAAAGAAAAAAAAAGATAAAAGAACCGGCCTTGCCCCTTGCCATAGCTAATTTTTTTTTCCTCATTCCAATAAAAAGAAGAAAGCGATAGAAGAAAGATCACCTCCCTGGGATCCCGCGATGGCCCCGGCACATGCAGCATCTTCTTGCGGTGCCCGATTCGCGGGGTTCTTCCCTTTTATACCTCCAAATTCCCGCCACATGGTGGTGTGGAAAATCACCGGGAACGGGTCCGGGGGATGGGAGGGGGTCACCCTTCCCCTCTCCCGGCTTGAATTCTTCAGTTTTGCAGCCCCAGCCCCCGGGGCACGGAAAAAGCGCCGGGTCAGCCCCGCACCGGCGCCGGGCCGGCGGCTGGGACCTGCTCTCAGTCTCTTCTCTTACTTAACACCGAGACACAATAATCAAGGTTGCAATTTTATATTTTTTCTCTTACTTTTTAATATTTAAAAGAAGCCAGGTATGGAAAACTGCAGCTAGTAGCCCAAGTTGCAGGAGCGCTAATAGCTGCTAAGGCGTTTTAAATAAAACACAGCAGAAAAAGCAGCTACTGATCTAAAAGGAGTGCTGTGAACTAAAGTTAACTGCCTAACCTTGCAGTAAGAACAATATTTCAGTAAACAACAGCACCACAGAAAAGGTCGGACAACATTCATTTTGATGAATATCCTTTCTACCGCTTCCTTCTTTCATGAAGCCTCTGGGAAATAAACATTTTTAGTGAAGAGACATTACAGCAAACAGTCCTACAGTAACAGCAAGATTTTAGAAGTGATGTGGCTGTCTACATTGCTGTTATTTACCTATTATTTTCTCAAAAGTACATAGTAACTCAGCACTCAGAAATAAATTCAGTCTTTCTTTAAGAACAGACATAACAATAAACCAGTAGCTGAAGGAAGAAAATGTGTGGATTCTACTTCAGATGAAAACAGAAGCTTGCCAGCATAAGCTAAATACATCTTTTTCTTATCAATATCCTAAGGAATTTGAGGTTAAAACCAAAACTGATCCTGGAAAAAAGAAGGAAGGCCTTCAGATAATACCTTAGCAAAGGCTTCTCAAATGGATCCAGTTATATGGAAAAAGCAACAAAAAAAGATTTGAATTTAATGTCTATCACTGAATGAAAGAAGTATCTCAGGAAAGTAGTTTAACTCTTAATAAATTCAAGTTTGGTGCCAGCTCAGCATCATATATAAAAGAGATAATTTAATCTGCCCTAAAAAGAAAGATAACACAACGTATCTGTGCTAGGTTTGGCAACCCACGGAAAACTTCTGCCCCTTGATCACACCTTAAGATACAAAACCGCATTCTGTGAGGTTTAAAGAGAACCACCACAGTCCAAACAAAGAACTGAGCACTTATAAAAGCAGGTCCCCTGTAATGCCGTACAGGTACAGGAGGTCCCACCATGTCTCAGTTTAAAGGGGCAGTCACTCCCGCCTCGCCAAACCCCACAAATTAGACGGTCTAGTAGCCATAAAATTGTCCCCATGATGTTCATGATGGGTTTGAACAGTATTTGTACCAGCTCTCCTCCATATGGATTTTAGCAATTGTTAAGTAGTTCCTGACAGTCACACAAATTTTCAGCCGTTGCCTTTGCCATTATTAGGGCTTCTTATGCAACCCTATAATGCTTTGTCTTGCTTTTTTGAACGTGGTTTTGGGTTGTGGAATCTATTTTGCTACTTTAGGGAAGGTAATTTACAAAACAGTTTTAGACACTAAGCACATTGCTATTAGAGGTCTTCTACTGCCTTTGCTTTGAAGGTATTTGTTTTTACGTTGTTTTTTTTTCCTCCACATAAGTGGTAGTGGGGGTTTGACTACAGCAAGAATTTCAAGGATCTGAGACTCAAACATATTGCCATAGGAATGCTCGCCATCGAGTACTTTTAATTCACCTAGGGACATCAAAATCTAACCAAATTGTTTCTTAATGTCTTTAATATAATTCCCTCAAATCGATTTTTGAAATTGAGAATTTAGCTGTTAATTCTGTAGGTACTGAGGTAGAACAGAGTCCAGCTCATTAACTCCTCCAACTCTATGGTGCAAACAGAAGTGAAAAGTCTCTTTTAGAAAGAAAGACAAGCTGATAAAGCTTGCAGACAGATGTGCACTGGAAATGCAAGAACTCCTAGTCCGCTTCATCCTCAGAAAACTGCATTGTGAAATTTTGCCTCGCCTAGATTTTAGGCAGCGTTTAACAGAAACCAGTTCAAGACAGATAAATGGAGATTCAGTGACCGATATGCCCAGGAGTGAAATCCCACATCCAGTTTTAAACTTCTTTGCTCTCAGCACCATCTCCAAAGATAAAAATCTTTCTCTAAAGATTTGGGGAGAGTTATATCTTAGAATAATGATGTGAAATAGAGGACACATTAGACGATGGCCCGTCTGAGGGCTAAACATACTGCAAGGTTCAGGGAGCCAAGCAGGCAGCAAGCAAAGGGCGCGTGTTAAAGGGCACTGATGTGGCATCCTCACTTTTGGTAGATGAACAAGTTGGTAGTCAACATTTTCATGCTATGATGATTTTCACAAGTGCAGACTTGGAAAGGGAACCTGAAAGCAGTAGTGGTGCTTGTGGAGAGCTTTCCCAGATCTGTGAAGAGTCATCTTTCTGTTAAACAGCAAGGGTTATTCACAACAGAGCAGTGCCACAGAAATATAGTCCGAGCAAACCAGAGCCAAGTGATGCAGTCTGCTCACCAGGGATTGCCTTACAGCTTCATCCAACACATAACCTTAAGTACCTTTTGTTGTGAAAGTTGTCTGCTAGGAACACAAGTGTCAATAACAAATGGAAAATCACACCTATGTTATATAATTTTTTGCTTTCCTTCTTCCCCCAATATCCGGAGAAAGTAGAAATTGGCTGGATTTATGCAATGTCCTTCATTCTAAAAACTAGTCACAGAGAGAAAGGGACAAACCTGTCAGAGAGGACACAAATTAGAGGTCTCAATCAACAGGCTTATCCAAAACATCTGTTGCTCTTTAAATTAATATTCAAAATGTCTTGTTGATGATTTACAGTAAGTCAGCATGCCCCAAAGAACTCCTCTTGTTCACGACATAACGTGTTATGCTGCATCGATATTTAAGTGACATGGTTTTTATGATTCAAAATAGCCAGCATTTAGAGTAAAGCCTTCCCAAGGACAGAGTAATACCTGGCAGCTCTGCATCCCTGCTAAAAATTCCAGCAGCTTTTCCATGTATCCACCAAATGCAATCCATACTCTGCATACAGAATAATTACACAGGAAAAAATGACCTTGTTGTACTGTAGACAGTCTGCTGCACTAAAAGGATAAATGCTTACTTGCCCTGTTGTGCCATTTGCAAAACCTCATTACAGGCACCAGGTATATCAAGTAGATCTCATAGCAGAATATTCAACTTGTTCTGGCATATCTTAGTAATACAAGATTCTTACTAAGTCAACGAACCCACACTGGAGAACTGAGCAACATATTTCAAATCACAAGCACCTTTCAGTGTTTTTCCCTGCCTCTAATTCACATTTTACAGTTATTCCACAGGCTTTGAGCAACCAGGACAAAAGCGTACGCCTCTTAGTACGTAACTCTTCAATATTTTCATCCCAGTTTTTTTGCCATGTGGCAGTCAGTTTAAAGCAGAGGAGAGAGGTTTAAAAAGAAATAAGTGGAAAGCAGAATAGAGATCTACCGGGGGGAAAAGAAAAAGAAATTAAAAAAAAAGGAGAAATCATTCCTGCAAATTCAATTAAAACAAGCTGGAAAGTTCTAAAACATTTATAGAGAGAAACAGAATTAATTTAATTTCAGGTACTTGGGAGGATATACAAGCGTTTCAGCTAATGATATGGTTCCCTTTCTGCCTGTAATAGTATTTCCCTGGCCCTGTACCCCACTAAAATGAAGAAATTCACCCAGTGGAAGGAAATGAAGCCATAATTGTCATTTCAGCATTCTCATCTGTTGTCTTGTTAACTGCAGGCTTGAAGTCAGAAAGTACTCTTAGTAACAAGGAAATCCCAAAGGCATCCTTTATATTCTGCAAAAGGTTATCAGAGAAGTAGAGTCATCAGTCAAGGTATTTGAAATGAAGATTGCAATGGAACTAGTAGCCCCCACAAATATTTTCATCCATAATCAAATCAACAGCTCAAGGTTTAGGGAGCAAACTCAAATAGACGCACTCAGTCTGTGCGGCCTTCATAATTTTTCATTCCTTCCTTTTATTTGGGAGATAATAATTAAATGTGATTTGAAATTGGATGTAATCAAAGTACAGCTTAGAAGCATTTCATGATTCTTAACCAAAATAATCAGATCCTCTGATATTCCTTGAAACAACACTACTATAATCTCTATTAAACTTTAAAAAAGAAAGAGATAAAGAGGAGAAAGATGAATTTATCTGTTTTACTGGAATCTAGAATGAAACTCCCTTTAAAGAGATACATTCTATTTTTATTGCCTTAGCTGTCAGGGGAAATCTCTTTCCATGCTGCTTCTACTTTTCGCTAAACTAAGATTTGCTAAAGAAACAGCTCCCAATGGCATTTGCTCGGTGACAAAAATGGAATGTGAAAATCAAATCTCAGGGAACTGAGGGAAATTGATGGCACCCTCAGGTATCACAGAATGGAAAAGCAAGATTAGTGAGTAGGACGTCTGGATCACTTCTAATGCTGCAGCACAACCCAACAATTAAAACTATTCCAAAACTATCTTTCTGTAGGCTAATTAGGTCTGATACAAACACTAGCCCATAGCTGCTGTTAAAATTCCGATTTCTTCATAGACAGATTTGTATGAAGAGATTTTTTTCCATCTAATTTGTGTAAGAACAGCACAAGCTCTGATGATTTTGCTGAAGCTCCCGTATCTGTTTGTTTTTCTTAAAAAAAAAAAAGCCAAACAAAAAAAACCCTACCACCTCACTCTCCTTTATTCAGTGATAAGAAGGGTCACACTTGGAAAGAGACACTGCCATTCAGATCTCTGGAATGAAAAATAGCAGGCCTTGAAAGTGATCTTTTTAATTCACACTGCTAAATTGAGGATTAGCCTGCATTCTTTTTCTATTTCTAATTCTTTCTTTCAGCTGCAATATATTCTAAAAAACATAAAGTCGAAGGTAGAGTTGGTCTTTTACTGAAAAGAATTACTCTACACATTCTTCTGTCCTTTGATAAAGAGTGACTGCCAGTATCTTTCTCCATCGTAGGAGAACAGGGTGGACTGACAGAAAGGTCCTCAATGCATGTGGCTTTGGTGGTAGCTGGTTAAAGTGTAACACCACTGTAGCCTTTTTGGAAGTTCCTTTTATTTTTCATCCACATTTTATTTGATGTGAAACACAAGAACACATTTTCACTAAAAAATGTTGTGAATAAAATCTTCAAGTATTTGGACCTTGAAAAGCACCTCTGAGAAGTGACAACGGCTTAAAAAAAAAATTTGTTAAAAAAGCACAATGTCCTCGGTTTATTTGTGTTAAGTGCTGTTTGACCAGTATAATTCTACTTCTGCTCGTGTCCAGCCAGCTGAATACATTTTCCTCACTGGGATTTTGAAGTGGGAGTGGGAGAGGGTGTTGTAAAAACCAGAGAAGTCTTAAGACATAAACACTTAAAAGCGACAGAAGACTTCCACCTCTACAGGATATATTGCTCTGCTTGAGCCCAGAAAGGAGCAAAACAAGGAATGCTGACATACACAACTCTCACACCACGGATTTTGTTTTGTGTTACACAAGCATGGCAATGTCCTACTTTAACAGCCAGGCTCACTTGCTATTACAAATGCACTCTAATACAAATTCTGAGTCTGCTTCATTAATTAAGTTTTCGTCTTCATAGATTTCCTCTAATGGACTCAGAAAATGCATCATTTACAATTTTTACCTTACATTTTTTATCTCTGCTCCCAATATTTCCAACAGTAATTGGCTAATTAAGCTTATGGTTGTTAAAAGTTCTCATTTTCTCTTTATTAGAATTGATAAAAAACAAATCCCGTGAAGAAGCCCTTTAATCTGATAGATACAACCATAACAAGATCCAGCGTTTGGAAGGTAAAGTTGGAAATATTTAAATTAGAAACAAAGAAATATTTCCGTTGGACATAATAACTTCTTAACATCGTGAGGAACCAAAAAAAATTGGAGCTTAATGAGGGAAAGTTATTTCATCATGACTAAAACTCATTTATCAGAGACATGATATGTTTCTAAAAGATAGTCTGTAGCTCACCCACAGTTGTTGAACTCTCCTTTTCAGATATTTAATAAAGACTGGTCCCCGTGTGTTGCCTGATCTAGTCAAGGGGTGATGTCCCTGGCGGCAGGGAGGCTGGATTAAAATGATCTCTAAGGTCCTTTCCAGCTTAGGCCATTCTATGATATGATATGATTAAAGCCTTTTCTTCGAGAATTTTAATGCCTAGCAGCTTGCTCACTGTAGCTACACGATGTGTTGCGTTAGCCAGTAACTCTTCAGTATTTCTAAATTGTGTACATCTTTTGGGTGGGTTTGTATACGCCCTAGAGTAAATCAAAGGGGGAGAGCTACAGTCTGGCTATTTTAGGTCATTCTGGTGCCTTTTATGCATGAAATTTAGTTCTGCAGGCTCAAAGAAAAGCAAACAACTCCATAGGAAATTGTGGAGACAACACAGTTGAACTAAGCCAACACAACCCTCTGGTAATTAGGACTGGACAACTCAGCTTCTAAATGTACAGCTGACTTCCAAATCCGGTTTAAGGTTAGAAAAGCCAATCAATGCTGAGCAATAAACCAATAAATCCTATTGTAGCAGATGAAATGAGGTTGAAAAACACATCTTGTACGAAGACACCCCCCGTCCTGTCTGTCTTCACCACATTCGCTGTCTTCTGAGGGATTCCAGACTCTTAATCTGATTTGTCAAATCAACCCCCAGCACAGCATGTATTGGAGGAACGATAATTAAGCAGCTTCCTTCACGGTCTCTTGCTGGCAGGCTTGCCCCTTTTCTAATGGATGCAACCAGGATACGTGACTAATCTTTCAGTTTAGCAAGGAAAGGGTTCAAGTGAAGGTCTAACTCTTGTCTCAAAAGGTAACACACATTGTCCGTGGCTGATTTCTGTTCTAAAGACTACTTGCATCTGACACTCGCTAAGCAATGAAAATCTGCATTTTTCAAAGTGAAGCATGGTACTACAGCCCACGAGATCCCTGCTGAAATTCATTATCAAGTTGAGACTAGAGCTACTCTGAAAACTTGCTCTTACAGGTCGTAAAAATAAGGCACATGAGCAATAAGCTCCAAGGGATAAAGTCTCAGTCTTTTCCTCTGAGCCCTCTGACTTCAGTCAATGAAGACAGATTTTGACATTATTTAGGGAAAGTTGTTTGGCGAATACGCATTTTGTAGTCTCCACTGGCAGAATAAATGCAGACAGATCAGTAACTATGTTTTTAGGCAGTATTTAAATTACATATTTATTATGTTCCTGAGAGATCAAAATGGCTCGCTTGGAGCTGTTCCAGTCTGTTATGCAAATCTATATTTAATGCATTTTATGAAATAGCAGAACCATAGGATGGAAAAGACCTATTAGGTCATCCTGTCTGTCTCTCTGCCCTGGCTGGATTGCTTCTATAAATATTACTAGTCATAGGCAAAGCAAATCCAAGTAGACTCCTCTAAATTGTACCAGATGAGCTGGAACTTGCTGATGAACAGAAATCCAGCCTGGTCACATCTTGATGGCCCTGCTGGGGCCCCAACCCAGACCTGTTTCCCCAGTGGGGGTGGTGGAACTGGTCCCAGACCCCAGGGAGCCTCCAGCCCCTGCTGCACCCCAAGACTTCCCGCATTGCTTGGGGTGAAAAGATGTAGGGCTCTCATTTAGTCCATGTCAGTGCTATGAATTGGAGTAAAGCTATATTGCCAAATTCATGCAGAATTTTACAGGAAATAACCTGTACTAAGAAAAGGAGAAAAATAAGTAAAAGCTGGATTTGACCTCTTCACCTTCTCAGTCAATGCAAATTAGCCAGTGATAATGTGGGTTAGGATTACCAGCTGCCTAATTCATTTTTACCTTCGTATTTAGTTTATTCAGTTTTCAAAATCTTAGCCAACACTGATGATAACCAACGATACTTTTTAAGGTTGCTGAGGAAAAACACACATGTTTGGAATGAGTCACTTCACAACTCCTTTCTATCTTTACTGAATTTCACATTTAGGCTTTAATAGTATAGGATGACAGTGTCTAGCTATTCCCACAATATTGCATTTTGCAAAAGAATACGTTTACAAATACCTATTAATCACGTTTCAGAAAGTAACACATACAGTCTAGGATTTTATTTCCTAACATAAAGGAAATACAATTTATTATTTAAATAAAGACAAAAGAAAATAATCTGTCATTTGTGTTACATTCCAGACTGGCTATGTCCACTTTTTTAAAAAAAAATATATAATTATTTTATGCTAATAGGATTTGCCTAATATATTTCTACCCTCCCAGAAAACAATCATGCGTGTGCACAAGTACAATCATGCACACAAATGCACTGCTACACACAAGCCTCCTTTCTTGAGGATGCTTGGTATGAGAGGTGGTGAAGATACGAGGAGTACAAGCACTGATGTAACTGATGAAGAAAAAGTAAAGGAACGCCAACTTCTCTGAAAAGAGTATAGCAACAAACAGAATCTGTTGCCTAATTTCTATATGCAATTGAGTATTAATTGATTTCAAGCTTTGTTCCATAGTTAAACTGGCCTTTAGCCTGCTGCATCCTTGCCAGCACTTACTGCATGTTACTACTCCTCGTACCTCCTCGGTGCAAGTGTGTGATAGAACAGGGGCTGAGTCAAGTTTTTGGGGTTTGCCATCAGCACTATCAGTTGCTTTTTAAGGCAGGAGGGGCAGGAAAAGGTACACTGTAGTGACACAGTAGGCTCAGATGCAGCCTTGATAAAAAAAGTTCTCCAGTTGTACCAAAGAGCCACAGAAACCAAAGAAACAGTCCTTTGAACAGCAGATTCTCTGGCACCCTTCAATTAGCTCTAAATGATCTGTGGATCAGGGAGATTCCTCTGTATAAAATTCTGAATGTTATATCTCTGATTTTCAGAGGCTGTGTCTCCATCAGTACGTTAAGCCCAGAATTGTTGCCAGACCAAGCGTGACAGAACAAACCATTCCTACACTAGTAACCTTAATTTTAGGTGGCCCCGTGCACTCTTACTGCAGTAGTCCCCATAATGTCGTGCCTTCTCTCACCAAAAAACTTCAAACCTGGCCTATTCTCACCAAAATCAATGCCAGAACTCCCCTCCTTTTCTTCCCCTCAGGTCAGCATTTAAACAATCTCCTTCCATAGTTAAGCAGCCCAACAGTTAATGAACTGTAACATGAGATTCTGTTTACTTATTATCCATTACGCTGCCTTTCACTCACCCACCAAATGCACACAAAAGCTCTGCAGAGAGATCTACATCATTAAAACATATTTAAAAGACCACAGTAATCAATAACAAAAATAGTACACAAGCAGACTAAAGAACGCAGAAAATAGAATTACTGAAAGCACCATGTGTGGGCACGAGGGCTTTACGGGTCGAATCACACATTTCTTTGAAGTCAGCTACAAATTGCATTGTATAATTGATTATTGTATTATTTGAGTAGTAATTAAAATAGGAACTTTGTCTGAAAAGGAAAATTTTGCCTGAGGAGGTTGAGTTTGGCATAGCAGGAACATGGTTAAAGCAAAAAAAAAAAAGGAAAACAAGTTATGTGCTAGTTTGAAGTAGTTACTTATAGGAGCCCACTAAATGAATAAATGATCTTCTCACACCAAAAAATTATACGTTCTTTAGTGTGAAGAAATATAGATCCTCGGTCACTAGTGCTGTATTCAGCATCTCCCTGTTAATGCAGTTCTTCCTGAATTAAGATTACTCCATCTTATAACTGAGGGTATTTTTATTATTTTATTTTTTTAAAATCTTACTGATGTTATCAGATAAAAATGCACAGAATGCTCCTCCACACTACTGAGCAGAAACACGTTGTGCTACTCTTGTTTTTCTCCTTCCAACTTCAATCCATTAAAACCTTAACATCTCATATCTGAACTAAAATGTATATTTCCACACTTCACACCATGTGTTCAGATTTTTCACATGTCCCTTTAAAACCTGCAAGATTTTACTCTGTTTTTCCTGACATATTTTAGTAGATCTTATTCACATGCATAAGTCTGATTAAAATTTAATAGCCTATTGAGACAATAAAAATAGGGAGAAAATTAAGTAGCCCCCTGGAAGCTGGCCACGCAAGCATTCATTGCTCTGGAAAAGCTTCCACCTGGACCTTGCTTGAGCAAGGTGAAAAAAAATAAAAATAAATTGCATTCAAACGGTGCTCAAGTATATTTTAATAGTCTCTCATCCTACGTGATGGAGATCTGATACTATGTAGCTTCCTTAAAGAGTGTACAAATGTGTCCCCGCAAGTAACTCTAACTCATAGTAATCTTAGTGATTTATAAAACTTGTGAACAGGGCCCAGATGTAATTCTTTACATCATTATTATGATACATACTAGCACTTAAATGATATTATGGAGCCACAGCCTTCAATCTAATTCTTTCCGAGCAAAGATTCACGAGCATCAACAGATCTTCACCAAAGGAAGATAAAAAACCCATAAGACAACAAAACACGTAACCCTCCACCTTTTCCACTCTGCCTCAAGTGACAGAAAGCAGTCTTGATTTGGACTCATGTTCTGGATTGTATCTGACTCACTTTCACGTTTGCTTCGGTTTTCCTATGCTGGAGTTGCTCTGGACTGATCTGTGGGGACTGAAACAAGTCACCAATTTAAGTGGGACTGCACCGTGTATACAGCCTAGTCCCAGGTCAGTGCAGATGTTAGAAGCCAAAGGCTTAGCCCAGGTAATGTAACATCAGTTTTTATTCCAAGGGCGATAGCAGTTCCTCTCCACTTAGCACGACAACATATAACTTCTCATGAGTCAAAGCAAAAACTTGGCTTTACTCATAGAATTACCTCTTCTTTTTACCACCCTGATGAAATATGTCGATGCCTTCTCCGCGTTCCTCTAAAGCCAGCGCATGGCATATTGTTCTTGCTTTTGCAGGTTTTCACATCTGCATTTTACTTTACTTTGCTGTATCACATAAAAGCAGTGTCGGTTGCCACTGATATGCAAATCGTACCTCTTGAGTATTTTTCACGTTTTGTGAAATTGTAACAGAGTTCAAAGAGTTTTGCTTCAAGTGTCGGTTTCTGTGACCCTCTGGGTTTCAGGTGTTCCCCCCCTCCCCATCCTTACTCGTATTCTTTTACGATGGACCAAGAAAAATGAAGTTAAAAGAGGAGCTGCACTGTGTATTATTTCCAGGTTGTGATCCCTGGAGAGAGAATTCTCTCTCAAGTAGCATTTTAAATTCTGGATATGAAGTGCAATGTCATTATGGTCATTATTTACCATCCACTGCTATTTAGGATCCTTTTCCATTTTACTCTTGTAAGAATTGGAAGTAATTACATGGCTGTTAACAACACACAAGAACAGCATTTGTATCAACAGCTATTTTGTATAGCCTTATTTCCATAAAACTTTACATGCCTGCCATTACTCCAAAGTGAATAATCATTTGTAATTACATTTAAAGCATCTAAACCCAGCCAATGACAGTTTGTTCTCACACAAGGCAGTAAACATCTGCTTTTCCCCCCCTCGAGAAACACCTGATTCCCAGCCACTACAGGATAATTTGAGTTGGGTTTTGTTGTTAAAGAAATTCTAGTTAAAAAAAAACACCTAAACTGCAAGAGTTATAATTATGACTTATTCTCCACACCTTATAAACACTATTGCACCTTACTGAGTACTCGATTACAAATCAAATCAAAAGTTTAAAACTTGCTCAAAAAGCAAGTTGTTAAAAGCTGAACTTCTATAAGCATACTGAAAAGGTAGCTCAAAAACTCCTCTTTCCCACCTCTGCCCCCTTTATTGTTACAGAATGGATGTCCCAGATCAAGTTGTTGTGGGTTTTTTTCTTTTTTTACTTTCTGAGGTTACTTTGCCTTTACTCAAATACAAATCATATAATGCAGAGCTGTTCCACTTCCAGCTTTAGTCAGTAATACTCTTAGTCATTTAAGAGCTTGTATATAATTCCTAGTAGTATTTTAGACCTGTTTGGATAGGTACTGTTGTCATCATTACTTAGGAGGGTGAAAGATCTATTAATACTTATTTTTTAATATAGACTTTCAGTACACACGTACTATGTATTAAAGTTATCGGGGCTCCTCTTCCCAAACTGGTTTCTCATAAAGAGAAAAATGTAAAGAGAAGTGAATCATCAAGCCAATTTGGGTCTTCACCAGAAGAATGGAAGATCTTGATGTATTTTTTTTTTCCCCTCAGAGTACTTCAAAGTACAATGCACCACTTCTTCCCATCAAAAAAAAAAAAAAAATTGCAGCATTGTAGAACAGTTTAGGCAATTGCATCGTGCATTTCCCATTGAAGCTGAGCCACGTTACAAGAGAACTCAAACCACAGGGATAGAAAAAGCAGGCAAAACATATTGTACTTCTATAGATAAAGTGCTGATCTGGGTAGGGACATTTTCAGTGCATAATTGTAAATATTAAAAAAAAATAGTAAATGGGAGGTAGGATGGAAGTCTAAATATGACAAACTTATTTTTTTTCTCAGGACTCGGGTACTTCTTATTGCATCTCTGAATGGAAGACTGGAAACCCTCTGCACCTTAAATATCTTCTAAAATAATAATGAAATAATAAAAACAACGCGCCAAACCCTAAAACACTCCCATGAGGGAATACATTGTGTGAAATCAGTCCCTTCAGCTGATTACTGACCTTTTTGGAATTAGGTGTTTGTATCTGCTTCACCACACGTTTCCCCATCGCACTGTCGCTGACCTTGGGCATTTCATTCGTTAACCTGGCCAGCTCCTGCTGCTGCACAGGCCCTTCGGAGAGTGAATCATTGCTGCTCTTACGTCATTGCTTCAAGGAAGTTACTCAAACTTCAGTAAGTGGAAGTAGCGTGGGTGAGAATTACACAAGAGGTGGGAACGAGGATTTCATAATGGCTAAGGAAGAGCATTTGGCTCTGGTCACTCAAGCATGGAAGTACTGGCGAGATGTGCTAGAACAACCCATTGGCAGAGATAATCTTTGCAATTTATTATCAGGCTGACTCAGCGATGTCCTCACCACAAAGTGACACAAACGCGTTTCTTAGAGTATGCAGAATGAAAGAAAAGTAAAGCTCAAGCTGCCAGTGGTCACATCTGCCACGATGAGGAAAAAAAATGAACAAATAGATTCCTAAAAAAAAAAAAATACTAGAGATTATCTAGCTACAGCATCACGTAAAGAAAAAAAAAGTCAGCCTTGAACATCTAAAACATTAACACAGAAATATTAAGAATGTTGTGCTCTGTAGTTACCATACAGCATATTTCACACACTTTCCTTTCATGTGCTTTGCAATAAGACAGGCTGCACCTGAATTTTTCACACTGAAAAGCACCTTGAACTTCACCTGCATTGTCAAAAAACAGTTTTAGAGATTTGAGAACAGTACATCTGCCTGCCAGTGAAAATTCTAACTTTAATATATATCCAAAAATCAAGATAACTCAGTATTATTTAGGGGTGAAAATTGCTTTAAAGTGCTATCAGAAGAGATGCAAAGCACAACATATTGACTAGGTTTGTTTTTTTTTCCTTTAAGACACACAGTTGTCTAGTTACAGGTAATTAAATTTCCTACAAGAAAGCTTGAGTATGAATAAGAATTGAGGCAGTACTGAAAACATAATGCATAACATTATATAATACAGAAATTATGTATTAGATTTATCTCATTTTTATACATAAAGTGGGAGCATAAGATTATATTTCAATGTGCATATTCTTACCCTTTTATTCACAGATTATCTGTCTTTGTTCTAATATTTGAATACCTCTGAATAGCTCTTTAAGCACTTACAGCACATTCCCTTCCTCTCTTTGCTCCTCAAGGGGAGAAAAGCGGACGATGGGTTTTTATTTCACACAGCTTCCTTTTGGATTTATTAAACAAATACATAATCACCTCCCTACCTCCATCTTGCCTACAAAGATGTTGTCAGGCTTTTCTTCAAGATGACAATTCTGCCCAGGCTTCCGGAAAAATCCCTTGCAAATCGTTGCATATGGCTTAACAAGAGCAAAACTCACAGCCCCAGTCCCCATCAATGGCAATAGGACATCACACTCGCCCACACCTCATTTCACGTGGTACAGTCATGACACACTTCAGTACCACTAGCTTAATACATCCATTTCCTACGATTAGAAGGTAAATCCAAAGCTAGACAAAAGGCTATCGCCACCTAAGGAAATGCAGTCACATATGTTATCGCTGATTCAAAAGACAACTGATGAGGATGGGCAAAATATCCTCCTGAGTTTTACTAAAACACAAAAGGGATACGTAAAGCCTACATATAAAAATGTAATTTTTTGACTTTTTTCAAAAGTCATAGGACCGAGCAATTAAAAATTTGAATTTATTACCAAGACACTACGAAGCAATTCCAGCGTTTAAGGTACGGTACCACTGAATTAAGAGTTGCACTGCATACATGAACAGCTAAAAGTTCAGCTACGAGCAATTCATTAGAGGAGGAGAAAGTTGCAAAATGAGAAATGATTCAACTTTCAGATGCTGGCAGTATCCTCAAGAAATGGAAGTTTTGCGAGTCATGAGATCAGTGATCTGACAAATCAAGACCTTTATCAGCACTGAAATTCTAAAGTGGTGCAAGTCAGCACCACAGATCCCCAATATGAGAAAGCCCTGATCTAGTGAAAGGAAATTTTGGGGACTTACTGTTTGTTTAGTCAACTGGTACAAAGCAGCTCCAAGCAAAAAAAGGTCTTACACAATGCAAAATTACGATGTTCGGCTATATACCAGATGATCTCCTCAGGTTTTTTTCCTGTTCAGAGATCTACAGTTAAAGAGTAATAAGTGAAATGAAATTTTGCAGCCAAAAATTACTGATAACGGCCTGTCATGCAAAAGCCCATTTAGATATATGGCCTGTCAATATAAACTCCTCAGTATAGGAGACAAGATGACAAAGACAGTGGTGAGAAGAATTGAAGGGGAAAAAAACCCAAAAAACATAGGGCACAGTGTTGCAACAGAGAAGAGATGCGGGAAATTAGAATCAACAATTCTGATGCACATATTAGAACTGGCATAGAAAGTATTGGTACTCAAGTGTGAATTCAGTGAATTTATGTCTCGGAGAAACCACAATAAATTTCTTCAGATAACACAAACAAGCTAGGTCAATAAAATCTTGGTATCCATATAAAATTCAGCGAAGAGATAGAGAAACATCCTTCAGACACGTTTTCATGATATGCTTGCTATGGCAGTGAAGGCCACTTTGTCTTTAACATATTTTCTGCCACTCAAAAAAAAAAAAAAAGAGGAAAAATAAAAAGGAATAGCTCAGGTGATTACAGTAACCCAGATTAAATAAAAGTGTTTCTATAATAAATCAGCTTTCTGGTTAAAGAAGTGGTAACAGAAGGAAAATAGGGAGAAGCTATTTTTTTGGACAGTGTAATTACCAAAGCTAGAAGGCTGCCTCTAAGGGAGTTCAGAAGAAGGGCACTAATGCTGTGGTGTGCAAAATTCTGACAAATTTTATTCTGAAACCACATAGATTAGAATGCAAGCGTCACTGTGGGAAAATATATGTCGGAACGGAGCTAGACCACACTTTATTCACTAAGTCTGTGGTTCTGTCCTGGGTTTGGCTGGGATAGAATTAATTTTCACAAGAAGATGAGAGGAGACACAACCAGGACAGCTGACCTGAACTAGCCAAGGGGATATTCCGTGCCACATGATGTCATGCTCGGCATACATAAACTGGGGCAGCTGGCCAGGGTGAAGGAGGAGACATCACAGCTCTGGAATGGGTTGAGCATCAGCTGCCAGGTGGTAAGCAATCCCACTGGGCATCATTACACATTATTTCGTTTGTATAGTTATTATTGTATTCTCTCCTTGTGTTGTCTTATGAAACTGTCCTTATCTCAACCAATGAGGTTTTACCTATTTGTTCTTATTTTCCTCCCCATTCCACCTGGGGTAGGAGTGACATGGTGCTTCACTGCCAGCTGGGCTTAAACCAAGACAAGTTCTGACCTCACGGAAACAAAAATGGAATTTATATTGAATTGAGTGAGTGAATAATTCGTTCAGTAAGGTGAGGCTATGAAGTCTCCTCTTGTGCAAATAAGGTTTAGTTTATCATCTTTGAAAGTGTTCAGTATTTCTAATATTCAAAATATCATCTTAGACAAAGGATAGCATATTGGTTTTGACAGCATTCCTCAAACAGAGAAAGCGAGCACAATGTTTTGGAAGAAAAAACTAAATAAACACAAAAATACACTTTTTTTTTTTTTACAATCCCTAACAGACTGAAAATAATTGAAGTTGGCCTGCCTGGATTTGCTCCCTTTTGCTTCCTAGCTAACAAATAAGAAATTCCATCATTTCCACAACTGGGAAAAAAAAAACAAAAATAAAAAAACCCCAAAATATACATACTTGCTTGTTTATTCATTAAAATCCTGTCCTTTACAGCATTCTAGCAAGATAAAAAACTATAAAGGCAAAGACCATTCTCTGCAACACCGGGCCTGATGCAATAAGATTCCTTAGCTGTTAGGGTAATGCATTTCATAAGATAAACACACCCGTTTTCTTTCAGAAGGGAATGAAGATAAACCTCCCTTATGTCATGCCAGCTGGGCATACTTCCTACTGGGAATTTCAGTTACGCCTTGAGTGATCACAACGTATATTCACTTTAGAGACTCTTCCAAAGTATTACTGACAGACTGGGAAGAGAGAATAGTCTCCAAGAGCCTGGAATGACTTAACTCTTGCCCAGCATGACTAACTCTTAAGTATTTTGATAACAGGAAAAAAAACCCACCCTGAAACAAGCAAGAACATGGCTACATGTGCACATACACGTACATATTCGTGTGTGCATCCACACATATACACACATTTTCCTTTATCTGAGGACACAAGACCGAGTATGTAAGTTCTGAAATGTTTTGCCTGTCTCCACAAAGTGGCACTGAAACTATAGCTGCACTTAATGTCCAGTCCACAAAAATCTGTAAGATCCCTGATCAAAAGGTTAATTGACAAATAGAAAAGTATTCAGAAAGCTTACTCTGTAGATACTACTGCAACTGAATAAAATTCTGATAAGCACGGAACGCAGAAATCTCACCCACTTCTTCAGAAGAAGGGTTCTAGGCCTAAGGCACTTTTTTGTTAAGAGCTCAATGCTTCACAGCATATAAAAGGGAAAATATTTTCACACAGATCCTCAGCCTGAGTGTAGTTCAAGCTTCACAGTAAACAAAATATTTAACATTTGGCAGCTAAGGCTGGAATGCAAAGCGGAACTCCAGCTCTGCTCTCTAACTCAAGGGACACACTGCAGACATATGGTCAGGTCACCGATGCATTTACTAGCATCTTTTCCAGGCTGAAGGATGTTATCTTACATCGTTTCTAAATTGATAAAGAAAATTATACACCATTTCAGGAAGAAAAATACAATCAAATGGAAGAAAATCAAACTAAAGCCTCAAAAATGATCTATGCTTCAGGTAAGAGCACATCCTCCAGAAGAGTTTCCACAGAAGCATGTATTCTAAATCTGTTTATATTTTCATTTGAGAAAAATATTAGTAGTGCCTTAGTACCTCAAAATGGACAGGGAAACCTGTGAATAGTTACATCTATGTCTGTGATTTCAGTGTAGTACTAGGGAGTGACTCTTTTCTCATGCATATTCGGATTGCAGGAAAGAAATGATTTAATTGCCAAACACGGACAATCTGAATCTATTTCCAGAAAAGCACATCTACTCTATGTTTTCCTCAAAGCAGAAGACTGTTATAAATACCTTGGCTGTTAAGTGCTGCCATTATACAGTATTGCACATAACAATTGAGCACTATTGATTGGCCATCAATTCCTTTCTTTTCAGCTCAGCTGAGGCAGAGAAACTGCTGACAGGTTGTGGATTTGACAGAGTGTATGTTGATGACCGAGTCCCTTAACCCACTTCGCTGGGTGGCCTAAAATTGTATAAGGCATGGATACCCAAGCTCGCAGCTTGCCATCAGTCGGAGCTCTCCTCTTGGAAGGTGCTTTGCTTGGTCTGTTACCTCTCTGCTGGTGGTGATCGAGTTTTCTGGAGTATGGAAGACACTGCTACTATTGGCAACATAGTATTTGCTCATAATCAGGATTCAACCACCATTAGTCTCACGTAAAGGCAGTTAGCCTGGGCTTGTTTCAAATTTAACCTCCTTTTAAAGGCAGTATCAGAGATTTTGCTTTCATAAAGCCATCTAGAACTACTACACCATATTTCAGTATAGAAACTACACGTGTATTTTTTCCCCTCAGAGGAAATCTTTATTACCTACTCTACCAAATATGTTTCATCTCCTAAATGAGCTTAAAAAGAACACAAATACAGCAAATTAATTTTACCTCTGAAAGGAACGATGACTGCTAACAAGTGGTATTAGGCCACACTGCCCATGTGTTTCTAAAATGGGAAGTATTTATAGATGCTATGTTGAAATATGAGCAAGCATGTGCTCATGTACTTGAAACAGAACATATTTTACCTGTTTGTCATCTGCCTATTTTTTAAGTAAAATGTCTGAACAGTATTTTTTGTAACTGCAATTCCATAGGCAATTTAAGAATAAAGAAACAAGTCTGCGAATGTACCTTTAGTCTAAGCATTACACTAGTCTGTGAACTTGCAAACTAATATGATAAAACAAGCTCTAAAGTAACTGAAGTCTAGAAACCCCAAGATCAATCCATGAAGCACCATGAATAAATTTGGTTCCAGTCACAGAATCGCTGAGGCTGGAAAAGACTTCTGAGATCATCACTCCTGCCTGAGTTTACTCATGAGTTTACTCTACACCCTGTAAATAATAGCATCGACTTCAAGGTGAAAACTTAGTCCTAGTTAAGACACTGGCAAAACTCCCATTGATTACAGCACAGTCAGAATTTACTTGCTATGTAAAATCTAAATATTAGAGTAAGTCTTTGCTGGATAAGCATCTTAAACTAACAACACAAGCATCACAATCTTTGTTCTCACGTAAAGAGGATAAAAATCTGAACTTCACTAAAGCCAATTGCAAAATCCTTACTGATGGTCTCTGAAGAGAGGAGGTTTATGACCTGTCAGAGTTCCCTCAGGTTACGTCCAAAACCTTTATCCTGCAACAGCAGGAAACCAGCTGAGGTTTGCAGCACTCCCTGGTCGCTGCATCCTAACAGGCACACAAAGAACAGTTGGTGCTCCCAGGGTGAGATTCATCTCACCTTTTCAGATAGTTCAAGTGGAGATGTTTAAAACAGAATTAGCTGTCAAGACGGAGTGGAGAGAAATAGCTATTTCTTCAGGGAATTTCTTCACCCTGAGGTATGCATCCAAAGCACTGCCAGTTTGTACATCTGTGCAATCCCTGATTGCAGTCACCTTCCCAGAGCAGTTGCATTCACCACACAACAGCAGGACAGGCACTGTGTCATAGAAACACTTGTAAAAGTCCTTCACGATCATCCAGTCCAACCATAAGCCTAACACTGCCAAGCGCACCATTAAACCATGTCAATAAGCACCACATACTTTTAAATTCCTCCAGGGATGGGGACTAAACCGCTTCCCCAGGAGGCTTCTTCCAATGCCTCACCACTCTTCCAGTAAACAATTTTTTCCCTAATATCTAATAAAAACCTTCCGTGGAGCAAGTTGAGGCCACTTCCTCTTATACCTGTTACTTTGGAGAAGAGGCTGACCCCCATCTCACCACAACCACCTTTCAGGTAGGTGTAAGGAACCGTAAGGTCCCCCTCAGCCTCCTTTCCTCCAGGCTGAGCAACCCCAATTCCCACAGCCACTCCTCATAAAACTTATTTGCAAGGCTCTCCATCAGGTTTGCTGTCTCCCTTTGGGCACACTCTAGCCCAAAAAGCAAAAGGAGAGGAGATCCATAGGTTGAACTGCAAAGACATTTAACAAAATGACAAAAGTAATATTAATAGGAATGTAAAGCATACAAATACATACTCAGCCCAGGGAGCACAGGGTGGTCACAATGACTAGGAAAGCAGTCCTCAGGAGCAGAACGATGAGCAAACCCCTCCAGGAACTGAGAGAGGCAGGAGCCTGAAGAGAAAGAAAGCTCAGCCTCAGCAAAATCTCCCCCTTTATAACAAGGGCGGTGTTTATGGGATGGGATACACCTGTAGCCAGCTCAAGGCTTTTGCCCCTTCCAGCTGAAGCTCTTGGCTGGCTCCAAGCAGCTACCAGCCTGCCTACCTCTAGGTCAGGGAGTGACTTTGCTCTGGCACAGCGTATCCCCAGGGATGTCCTTGCTTTGGCATGGGTCACCTGTGGCTGCGGTCCCTGTGGAGATGTACGCCTCTGCCACAGAGCACCTCCTTCCAAGAGTGCATCGCCAGTTGTGCCCCCAACAGTGTGCCCTCCTTTTTCTCCAAAACTGTCTTCAGGTCTCCTTGTGTCTCTTCCCATCTTTTGTTTTCTATGGTCTCAGGTCTTTACCTTCTGCCTCTAGCAGCTATTTCTCTTTCTTACATTGCTCTGTCTAGAGGAAGCTTTGGCATGTAATGACTTTTCATTTATTTCAGGCTGGAACCAGCTGTGACTGGCTCAGGGCATTTCCCAGCCTTTTCCCCCACGCAGGGCACCCTGCAGACCCCACTGCCAAACCCCTGCTATTTACACCCAATAGGTTCCACCATCCACACCTCCGTGAAGCAGATCATTTGGGGACACTTTGAATATCTCTTCACTGTAAGGGGTTTTTTGACATCATTATAAGCTTTACACACATGCATTCTAAAATCTTTCCTTCTTGCAAGACAGTAACTGACATCGCTACTATGTGTGCATACACGCGGCAAAATTCCACTCCTTGCCCCATAAACAGGTTTATTCTGTTGTATTTACTCCATCCCCTCATGCTTGCAGACCAGGCTGTAAGGGTTAAGGCTGTAACAACCCCCAAAAAAGGTTTTAACGGTGGAAACACATCTATTAGAATCTCCATCCCTTTTCTCTAAAGTCTAAATTATTGGGTTGCACTCCCTGTGCCTCCACCAATAAACTCAGGGTGAAAACCAAGCCCCTGTGCCCGCTGCTGCTCCTGCTGTGTGCCTTCACCTAAGTTGTGTCAGGATTTCTCTGAGCGCTGTGCAGATTCTGTATTACCAACAGCGATGCACAGGCATTTATTTTTAAAAAAAAATAACTTGGATTTAAATAAAAACTATCAACTTTTTAATCTGCATTTCTAGCAGTCAGCCATTCCCAAATTTTTTTTTCTTAAATGCTGTTGCTAGCTGTTACATGTCATTAAAATTTCTGCAGTCACTTTGCAATCAAAAGCAGGCAGTTAGCCAAACCAAAAAACACGCCCTACCATCTCCTGCTGATAATCGAGGAGAAAAGGTATCAGCTAAATATTTGATCTGAAGTTATTTTCTTCCCATTTTAATCCCCTCAACTGGCTGCCGCTCAAGTTTATCTCAAGGCAGGGGAGAAAAAAGAAATAGAGAAACCTCCTTCTGCCTCTTTAGGAAGCTGAAAGAAGAATCTTTGGAGCGTTGCACGGGGCGAGAGAAGAAAAGGAGGGAAAAATTAAACCACGATTGTTTTTGAAGAGGAATCCCAGTGAAGACGCAGTATCTTTGGAAACTGAGTTCATAGCTCAGAGAGTTGAAAGGAGTTTCGCTGCCAGTACAGAGCACTGAAAGACCAATGCACATAAGAGTTCGATTAAAATGAATGGAGGTGAATGGCCGGAGGATTTGTCTACGTGTA
The DNA here is from genome assembly GCF_000703405.1 of Apaloderma vittatum. Taxonomy (NCBI): domain Eukaryota; kingdom Metazoa; phylum Chordata; class Aves; order Trogoniformes; family Trogonidae; genus Apaloderma; species Apaloderma vittatum. The sequence continues at coordinate 22,760 of NW_009734405.1, read as the reverse complement.
GGTCTCTGTTTTGCTTTGAAACCCAAGATGAGATTGTACTTCAGAGATAAGGAAGGCAATGCATATATTGATCGGTCTTCTACACAATTCTCAGGGGCAGTTTGGTAGCAACCTGTTTAAGAAGATGATCAGGGAACATTTTACCTCCTTTTCCTCTACGAGATATCAAGTATGACATGATCTGGCAGCTATGGTTCTGCAAAATAAAATCACATTTTTTGCTAGTATTTCATTTGATATGGTATGTGAGTGTCACACATAGGAAACTGATTTTTTTCCAGAATGAGGTCTTACAAAATTGTGACATAGGCATGCAAGCTTTTTTACTCTGAAGTTCTTTTGCCTTTTTATGAATGCACATTTAACTATGCAAAACTATTTTGCAAGGGTGAAGAACAAAGAGGAGAAGTGAGGTATGGATTGGGAAGGATTAAATACTTACTGCTAACATAGAAAGGACATGAATTTGGTTTTTTCTTGGTTTGTTGGGGTTTTTTTGTTAAATTTCTTTCTCAACAAGTCAATGATCTAAGGCAGTTGATCAAAAGGCTACATTTGAGTAGCTGTGATTTATTAGATGGAACTTTCTTGTGCAAGTATGTATTAATTTGCCTGAGGAACTAGCTGTCGATAAGCTAAAACTGTAAATCAGCTAAGGGGAGGGTTTTGGCAAGTGAGTTAAACTTACTTCTCTCTGACACAGAAAGAACGTAAAACCACTTTCCCAATCTATCTCTTATAACTACATGTGATGGGAGGGAAGAAGAGTCCGAAAATGGGCTGACATTGTCTCTCTGACAGGTGGACCAGATTTGCAGTGTACAAAACAATGTCTGGCATTTCTCTGATAAATTACATTAATAAATTTGCTAATTCAGCCATATTCTTAGCATTTTATTTTTCACCCAGCTGCCCTGGACAAGGAATTTTACTCATGTTTCTAGAGAAAAAATCCACATCTTTCTGTTACCACAGACGTGGATACGTAGACAGGACCCTCGGTTTAGACGTCACGGAACTGAAAAAGGAGGACAGATTTGCTAAATAAGGGAACTCTTTCACGTTCACATTAGCAAGGGTCCTTTAATATATGATTTTATTTTTTAGTCCATTCAGCAAGTGATGCCGAGTAGCATTTTAATAATCACTTCCACTTGCTTGCTTTCAGGGACCAAACGTCTGAATTTCATTTCGTACTAACGCACTCTTAAAAGTTGTATTTTGGATCAAAAAAGCAATCGTATCAAAAAGGCACTCAACATAGTTTTCTCTGTATTTGAAGCTATCCATGATCAACTGACACAAATCATTCCCATACTCAAAGTCTGGCAAAGCCAGTAGACACCAGTAGGTCCAGGGTCAAATTCTGAATGCTAATCTCCTTTAGACGTTTCAGGCTTGACCTAGAAATTTCCTTTGATTTTGGCTCTTGTGCAGTGGTCACAGGGCCTGCTTTCAAAGTGGCCATGCCAGAGAGAGCAAATGACAACCAAAAAACTCCCATAATTTTGAGATGCTACATTAGACGTAGTTAAAACCTCTTCTGTTAATTGTGTTGGTGAAACAAGAAATGCATCTTCTGTGCATGCTGGAAAATAAATGTTGTAGTTGATCTTACCTGGACATCAATTTAATATCAGCATAACAAGACAACTTTGGACACATCTCAGAACTTGCAGAACGTATGTGTTTTGATCAGATAAATGACAGCCTAAACTCCAGCTATTCCTGTTCTTCTCTATGAAAATCCCAGTTGCCACCAGCATGGATAATTTGTGAGTATGAACTATGATATGTATGAATATTTTGTATCTATGAATGTTTTCAGGTCGAAATTTACAAATAAACTTTTGAAAACCTGATTTTCCTCTATTTATTTCAAACAACGGATTGTTTTTCCTATTATTTCAGGATAAACATCACTTTTAACTGAAGACATAATTTAACAATAATCTCGAATACCTCCTTTATACTATAAACAACTACGATCAGAATTCAGTAGTGTTCTTTCTTTCCTTTTTTTTTTTAAAAAAGGATGGTTATAATAAAGATGATAAAAAGTTAGCCTTTGAGACCTGTTTGTCTATGTTCACGAGTTACCAATACACTATAGATTTATATAGGAAGTTGACTGAAGACCTGGACAGATTTGGTTTCAGAAAAATTATATAGAGAGCAAAGACAGAAGGGATCATCTCCACTGTTATGTATGTGTATATATATATTATATACTTTTGAAGGCTTTGCCATGTGTTTCTTAAATTAGCAGGATAGTATCCAGGAACTACCAGCTGGAATTGCCCTCTTAGCTATTTCTTCTCTTTGGAATCATTTCTTTTTTCTTGAGACATTTTTTCTGACATCAGGTTTGCCCTTAAGAACTACCTGAACCAGCTTCTTCCTGCTCTTTCAATATATTTAAAGCAGAGGGCAGAGCACAACACAGTTAATAACTCTGAAGCCAACTAGAGATTTTGAGACAGTCTCAGCTCACCAAGTGGTGAATGAGACATCCCTCCCCTCGCCGCTGCTTTTTCATTTGTTTGTTTGTTTGTTTGAAAGAAATGTTTCATATTAGAGTTCTGGCTGGAGAAGCCTAATGTACCTTGAAATAAGTTTTATTATGACGAACTAGTGAATTGAAGTTAGAATGCTTCTGCAGGCCAGGGAGGTTTATAGAAGTTAGAACATCATGAAGGATGAAATTTAAAATAAAGGCATAAGTCTCAGGGGATTATAGATATTGCTTCTGCTGAAATTGCAAGGATTTTATAATAATAAAAAGCCTCCCCCCCAAATTAAAATAAGTCCTATCTCTGTGCTTCTAACAGCTAGCAAGGATTCCCTCAGTTTCTATGGCAATATTTCCTGTTAAGGATATATCTAATCAGCTTTTGGCTGCCTAGAACAGATTTCAAACTTGATTTTGAATCATAAACTAATTTCCCACTGCTTATTATTTAAACAGATTGCCCTCCTTTCTAAGAACGAGGACACTGATCTTCCTACAACTCAACAGGTGAATGCATGCTAGCATTTCCAAAAATTGAATAATCCCTCCCTGAAGGCAACGCACCAAAATCCCTAGTCTCTGAGGCACAGAAAAGTACTAAAAGGAGCCATTTACCAAACTCACTGTTAAATCACCTTGATTCTGGCACACAGTGTTGAATATTTGATTTCTCTGTAATAATCTGTGGAGAGGTTCAAGTGAAGAATCCTGGCATCATACCACAAAGCTATGTTCATGGGCATAAAAGCTTGGCAGAGTCATGAACGGTGATGGTCATGGTTAACCAGTCCATGTTTCAACCAATCTGCTTTTATATCTTTGAAAACTTAATGCAAATCCAAACACATTTTTCAAAACAAACAATTTCAAACCACTTTATTTTCTTTAACAAGGAAAAAAAGAGAAAATTGTATCCCTCAAAAATGCCAGTAAGATTTTTTTAACAGCTAACTGTTAACAAGTCAACACAATCATAACTTTTTAGTAGCCCAACAGCAAAAAGCAAGCACAACAAAAGAATCAAATATTAGAAAGAAACAAAGAAAACATTATAACATTGAGGGACATCAAACAATTAAGGCTTATGCATACAGAGAAAACATTAAGCCACAGAGCAGAAGTGTACTTGCACTTCTCGTTTTTTGTAGGTCTTAAAGGGCTTATGAAATCTTTCTGGATGTATTTATTGTCTAATTTAAGAAATCACACCTATCTGGGACTAAATTCCTAGCGCATTCCTCTATGTGACCTATTCTTCATTTTGCCTCCGTTCCTTCTTCTCTTCTGTCTTGCTTCTCTTCTTTCCTCCTTCCTTCCTTTCTCACTGTCCTTTCTGTCTTCTCTCATTTTATTTAATACTTGAATTAATCCACATCGTTTCTACACAGTTCACATGCGGATATTCTGGAATTTCAACTACCACCCCATTTTTTTCCTGTTACTGCTTCCCATGTTTAAATGTGATGCAACTGGCAAAATCTAGTCCCGTGGATAAACTCTGAGCAAGACCACCTCAGGTTTTTTCCAATTTTGAGAATTACATTGGTCACCAAAGAATAACATCCTCTCCCCTCCTGAGAAATCAGTCATGGACACAGTTCCAAATAAAATCAGTTAAACTAAAAACTAAAATACTTAGGTCCAATATGGACAACATCCAGGCATTAGTTTCATTCTGCTTTGCTTCCTTTGATTATCTTAGAGACCAGCATTCACTTTTCATCCCCATCTATGCAGACAGCAGGGAGGTCACTGCTGGTGGACAATGATCAGGCAGAAGAAAGTCTTGTCGGCTCCTGCTGCACCGCTGCTTGGAATCACCTGTCTTGGGCACCAACAGCCAAGGTCCCTGGGTGATGCCCTGCGTTTATCTTCATGCAGCTATGGAACTTCAGGATCTTCCGCCACTTCCAGGATCTTTCCACCAGTCACCTTCTCTTTCTTGGTTCTCTTCCTCTCACAAAGACTATTTCATTTAGGGAACTCTTTTCCACCGCCTGCTCGGCTTTTCAGAACCCCAAACGCTCAGTTTTCCCAACCTGAATAATCTCTACATAGAAGCACAATGTGTGAGCAGCCTGCCCTGTCTCATGTCTCTGTTAAAAGGAGGATTCAAGCCACGACACTTCTGTTTAGATGTGGTGTCCTCAAAATTTACAAGCAGCCAGTACCAGCTGCAGCTAGCAAGCAGCAGGCTCTGCTTTAATTTTGGACATTCACCCCTACACACAGCTGTTAATGTTTACCCTTTAAGTTTTTTTTTTCCCCTGTGACAAGTGTAAGCTAGGAAATCATCACAGGAAAAACTCAAATCACTCAGAAGCCATGGTCAAGTAAGCATCTTATTTTAGAGTCTCTATACGGTCTTTTCACACTAAATACTAAGCTTTAAGCTGCAGTAATTGACCTCAAATGAAGACTTTCCTTCTCCGGAGCTTTTAAAAGCAGAAATCTTGCTTGAATATATCTTCACGTATGATTTCTAGCACTTTCTGTTCCATAATTTAGTAATTTTGTCAGACAGGGTGAAGGAATGTCAGGACTAATTCTGGTGGATGTACGTTAGATACGTATCTTTCACACTGCTTTCAGATATCTGTATCCTTTCAAAATACTGTTTCTTATAAGTAATTACCAGCAGAAGTACTAAGCCTTATTTTTTAAAGTGAAAGAATTGAGACAAAGGCCTTCTCGTATCATGCTTTTGCTTTAGGCTTGCATCCTCATTTCATTCTAAAAAGTTGTTCTCCCGTTGCTACACATGGGTTGAAATCTCCTCTCTGAGCGATGTTATGCAATGTAACCATCTGCCAACTAAAACCTTTCTAAATGACAAACTTTGTGGGGGGAAAAAATGGTCGTAGAACTGAAAGTTTTGGAAGCGTATTATTGGAAGATACCTCTCACCACTGGGATGGTGAGGACCCTTCTGGCTCTTGAGATCTTGCCCTAGGAATGAAGCCCAAACTATTAACTCCAGTGCACTGACTCCTTTTCTATTGACAGCTCTGTCTGCAGCTCAGTTGATTCACCAAAGGGGACTGTTTTTTGTCTGATTTTGCCTCAGCTAGACAGACAGACCAAATTGCTAGATCCTCCTAACTGACTACAGGTTTAGAATACATCATAGCAGCTAGCACACTCTTTTCCTAGTGACTGAACAGAAAAATACGAAAGAATGAATCCTGCTTTAGTTGGGTGAAGTACCAGTTAAGCCAGTGGAAAAAAAACAAAAAACAAAACAAAAAACCAGCCATTTGCAGCAATTTCACCCCAAGCACAGCATTTCAAGGCAGCTCCTGGTTCTTCAGAGCTCTAATTTTGCTGCCTTATACTCAACTTTTGAATGGCCTTGGCTTAGCTATCTTTCTTCACAGGGAAAATGGGTGTCTCTGAGTTATATTTCTGAAGGTAACATGCTTTTCTTTTTTGCAGATGGGAGGGTGAATGAAGTGTAAAAAAAGGGTGAACAACTACGTGGCAGAGGAACACAGGCACGGCGATATTCTTCAAGAAACACTCCTCAAATCACATGAACAAGACCTGGCGGCCAGATGTGACACGCAGCACTTCTTTTACTAATCTGGCAGCGTCCTTAAAATGAAGCATACTTTAAAGTGGCAAGATGTCCATCTCTAAAATTGCTTATGCATCGGCGTGGCCATCACAGAATGGCTCTCCTTGAATTTTCTATATGAAGTGCCCACACTTTCCAAAGAGAGAGTGAGTTAAAGACTACAAAATGTCCTAAAACTGCTGCAGCAAAGTGTAATTGACTGTGGAGAGCAGAAGCTCCATCAATGCTTGCAGGGATCACAGGCAAAGAGTGGGTATGATTATCGGGGCAGGCCTTTTGCTTTCTACTCTAATTGGGCAGCCTGACCTGGTTGGAAAACAGTAAGAACCGAGACGCTTTCATCCAGAACTCAAACCAAACGCTTAGGAAAGGAGTTTGCCAAAGATGAACATATCCCACTCAGGAAGGGAAGATAAAGTCCTGATTCCCCTCTTAGAAGAGGATGTAGCCAAGAATAAAACTGCCAGCATCGCTCTGAGTGGCATTTATGAATTCTGTCCAGAGAACTGATGTCCGTCTGAAGGAAATCGCCGTAAATCCCACAGATTTATGTCACAGAAATTCCACTGGGCATAAGGGGTCTGATTTTTACATTAATCTTCTATAAATACTTCTGGGCTGATTTTATTGGATTAATTTCTGTTTTGATTCAGCATGATGAGAGTATCAAGAAACAGGCATAAATATTTTCACCTGCTCTCAGTAAGTAAGCTACAAAGCAGGTGGCCCTGACTGCAAGTCAAATGGTGAAGCCTGAATGGATTAAACATCAAAACATTTTTCTTTCTTCCTTTCTAACTGAAATTGCTTTCAGCCTGCTGAATTTCTAATGCATCCTCTGGTGATCACTTCCTCAGTCTCCCATTCCCTCCTTGCTCTCTCATCTGCTCAGCTCTGATGATCATGCACCATGCAGAGGTATGAGCCGTATTTTTAGATGCGGAGTCGTTATAATTGATTTTTCCCCTTCAGTTGCTGTGAGGAGTAACTAGATAATTTGTCACTTTTAAGTCCAGAAACTCACTATTTCTTTACCTCCATCCCATTTCATCACGCCTTAGAAAGGACTGTGCTGAAGGGATATATGTGTCCCTCCTGCCAAGCCAACAGGCTAGCTTTTAATTGGCTTTTATGAATCATTTTCAAGGTGGTTGAAATTGTAGGAAAAAGTCTAAAATAATTTAAAGGGGATGTTGATTCCTTTTATGTCCTGGGTTGTGGGGGGTTTTTTTTGAAAAATGATTTTATATATATGCTTAGTTTTAACTTAAGGCGTTTTGCTTCCTCAGAGCAAGTTTGGTTAAATCATTGAATTGACATTTTCAGTTAATGAACATAGAGGAATTATTGGCTATTAAAACATATTACTGTAGACAGATTAGACTCTTTTTTTTGTGTTGTTCAATGCAGTATGAAAATGAGATGTAATCGCTATCACACACTACCAAAATCGATTTTACAGTGTTTAGAATTAAGTCAGGTCACAATCCTATTGGCGGTGCTGCATTTAGTAGTAGAAAGTTTTCATGCCGTAAAATATAACTTCCGTGGGATTACCTGCCATGTATCCTACAATTCATATTACCCAACAGATACTCAGACTGTCTTCTGCTGCAAGAAGTTAAAACTGCTCACGGGAGCTCTGAGAACAGAATGACAGAGCAGTGCTCATCAACGCATTACAAAGCAACTATGCTATTCCATTCCTACTTTTTCCTCGTAATCATAAAAATATTTTCCTTGCCACAATGTCTGTGTTTCCATTCCTTTAATGCAACAAATATTACAATTTGTTTTTGGTTTTCTGAGGGTTAAATTTGCTTTTTTAAACTTGAACAGCTGCCCTTCGTGAGCTAGTCCAATCATATATGGTATGCTGGAAAAACATTCCCAGGAACTTCTTGATACTTTTTTCAGGGATAACGTCATATTCTTTTTGTTGCCGTTTGTTTGCATTTTCCTGATAAGCCATGTGAAAAGTCTGAATTCATGTGACAGTATAAGCTCAGACAAATCTCCTGAAAGTAATATGATTGCAACACTTGAACCTGAACCCAACACAATCATCACAAAGAAACGTAGTCACGCAGCATGAAAGCTCCAGCTTACAAACTCTGCTTTCTCGTGGTGTTACTTACAAGAACTTTACATGTAAAACAACTGAGACTTGAGAACTGCAAATGTTTCCACTTAATCCACTACAGATTTAAGCCCAAGCAGTGGAATGAAGCTGTTTGAATGAAATTGCCTGTATCTAATACAGAACATCTTTACAATAGAAGTGTCATTTCCGTTCATTTTATATGCTCTGTTTCTTGACACAGCACATTCCGTGTGTCTGTAATACCAGGAGGTTTTCTACTTGCTTTCTCAGTCTTTCTAAGACAGAATTTAACAACTCGTGTTTGGAAAAATTAAATTAAATACCCATAAAAGTTGCCAGTGTTTTAACAGGAGAACATGGAGAAGCATGGAGTTGACTGACATGAACTTTGTGCTACGTATTTGAACATTTTAGATTAAGAAATTACATTCCCTTACTATACCCATAAAATGGACAGCTACTGTTTTCTTCCTGTGAGAGCCAACTAGCTTTCAAATCCATTACTGCTATTAGTAGTATCAGCTGCAATATCACTTTCTACCAATAAAAAATATATCCTTTTGAAAGGAACTTGGAAAGAGAAAGAAGACATCTAGCAGTAAAGCTGGGGTTTGTTTCGTTGGAAACAAAGGCATGTCAGGTTGAGCAAAAGAGTGTATTTCATGTTTTCTGAAATATTTTGTACAAGCCAAAACACGTTAGTAAACTTTCACAAGAAACTTTTTCTTAGAACATTATTTGTCAGTATTGAAAGGAAATATTTAGATGCAATTGTATTTGTACCATGAACCAGACTGACTTTGAAATTGTTTTCCTGATCTGAAACTGTTTGTCAAGCTGCTCACTTTAAAACCCAAACAAATAATAATAATAAAAGAAAAACAGACAAAACCTAATATCCTGTATTGGTCCAACCTTGGCTGGATGCCCAGTGCCCATCACAGCTGCTAGATTGTTCCACCTTCTTAGATGGACAGGGGAGAGAAAATACAACAAAAAGCTCATGGGTCAAGATAAAGGCAGGGAGATCACTCAGCAAATACCATCACGGACAAAGTAGACTCCACTTAGGGAAATTAATTTATCGCCAATCAAACTAGAGAAAAGCAATGAGAATTAAAAATAAAATCTTAAAACACACCCATCTTCCAACAGTCATGAGCAAAGCTAGAAGACTTAACACCGCATGGCATATGGTTAGATATATATGAAAGGTCAGTGTTTTCTTTACAAGTGCTTTCAGCTTCTTTTTACCACAGGTGAAATTTGTATCCTTCATAATCTTTGATTTTTTTTCCTTATTGAGTTTAATCATCCAGCAAGCAACACATTTCACAAATATCATGCTTCAACCAAAAATTGAAAATAAAGAGTTAAGCACACATTCAGACGCTTCACTAAATTGAAGCCAGAGCTTTAGACCTGCATGAACCATGGCCATTTAGTTTCTATAAAATGTATAATTAAAAAAAATAAATATTGCGTTCCTGTGTTCGGGGCTTTAAATAATTTTATAGAACTACATTCAACTTACTTTCTCCTACTCGTTTTCTGATGGTGAAGATTTGCTCCTTGTCCTTATCAAATGTTAAGAATCTGGAACCTGTCAATGTTTCCTCTGTCAAAAAGAAACACCAAAAACCCACAAGTAATATGAAGGGAGGTATTGGTGGCCTACGTAGTACTTTCCTTAACTTCTCCTCATTTTTTTCCCCCTTGCAATGATAATTATGCTCTAGTAAAATAGGGTGAAACAACTGTGGAATTAAACCTTTGAACAGTCAAGTATTAAGTTCTAAGATAACACAAATAAGCAGAGGAGGTATCTTCACATGGAGTCTGCTCTTGCCAGCCTGACCAGATTTAACATGACCAGAACCTTCCAGCTAAAAGAAAAAAATTACATTTCTGATTGTTTCTTCATGACTGGCACTGAGGAACATCGAAAGAGAAATTAATCTTCAGCGGGATTGTTCCCAGTCATATATTACACTTAAAGAAACCTAAATATTTGTGTCCTAATCTTGTCATTTCCTGTTCAAAGTGGGGAAGAAAAGTGAAAAAGGAGCTAAAAATTCGTGTTTGTTTTTTTTTTTAAATAGCCATCTTCAATTATTTGCATTTATATTCATCTATTTAATGCAACAGGCCTGCAAGCTCCAGTTACTTCCATACTTTGCATGAAAAACATACTTAAAGCCTTCTCTCTGAGAACAGTATTTTACTCTTGCTGACTGAGATTAGTTTTCCTTCTCAAAGAGCAGTTGACACAAAGGACAGCTTATGTTAATAATTTTATTGTCAGTCAGTAGCCATCTTTCCAGAGTTTATGGCTATTTTGCTCCCAGATTTAGAATCACTTCTGTTAAGTTGATTAGTTTCTCACAGGAGGAACAACCACTTTCAAGCATTTCCTACATTTCTCTATGTTCTCAGAAAGGTATCTCAACATAAAACCTTGAACCAGACATATCTGGTCTCAAAACACAAACAAAATATCAGGAATAAATGTAAAACCACCTTAATCCCACACTTCCATCATTTTTCTCCTACTTCTTTAAACAGGCTGACACTTTCAGGGCTGTCTTCCAACCCTGTTCAAAATGCAATTCTTTCTACAGGTCACTAGATGAACCATCACAACACACACACACAAAAAAAAGCTATTTGGACATTTTCCAAAATGTGCAGTTATCCACAGGTGGTGATGAATACAGAATCCCTAGGCTGAGCAGCTTGACAGAAGAAGTGGAAAAGAAAAAATTGATTGCACATGCTGATACCCTTAATGATAAACTGTCTCCATTTTTTTTCCTCACAGGTTGCACAGTCCATTGGCCTATTCTTGGACATAGAATAAGTTACAGAGAATTCATTCATGAGAACTCTAACTACAGATCTTAGCTTACAAGTTTTGTTCCCTTTAGGTCTGCACAGTTTGTGCCAATATGTTCCTTTACTACACTGTAAAACTGAATATCACCTTCTTACAAATACCAGTTTCTACAGAGAAATTCAAATCCTTCTGATTTTAAAGCTACCACCAAGCTAACAGCATGCTTAGTGAGCAGTACTTCTGTAAGAACACCTAAATCTCTCTCAAATGCACTCTGATCCCTGGGAGACCTCTTCATCCTCATGAGGAAGTCAGCCACCTTGACATCTAGAGGAATTCCTCCCACTGGGCTCTTTTTTGTTGTTGTTGTTCTTGTGTTTTGTGGTTTTTTTCAATCAGAATTTATTTCCTCAGCTGGAGGATAACAACAGGGCGTTATGAGGATGCTTGTGTTTGTATCTTGTCTCTAAAATTGTCTTTCGTTTATCAGGAATAAGAGGAAGAAAGGTGCCCAAAAGTACTGACAGACATAAGAGGCTTATAGGGGAAAAACACTCGGCTTGAAGCATGCAGCTCTTTTCCAGTCATCCTGTCTTAACAAACAGTCACTCCCATTTTTCTTCTGGGGTTGCTTTAAATCAAGTTATATTTTGAATTCGCTAATAGAAACCACAATTATTTTACAGAATTTGCTTTTGTCCAAGGATAAGCGCTCAGGTTACCCCTCGCTGGCACTGAATTCTCACAGACCACGCTCCTGTCTGGGCTGCCTGGGTTAAGGCTCCAATCCACTCTGGGGCTTGATGTGCAAATAAAAGGCTGGAGAATTTGTTCACATATTGACCTATTCCAACGCAGCCCTTCTCACCCTTTCCTCTTCAGAGCCTTTACTCCATGCTGTTCATTTCCAGTTTGCTATGTGGCTCAGTAGATTATTTCATTCGATACAGATTTCTCTGAGAGAATGGCAGTGACTCTTGGCTGCTCCTGAGTCCCCATTGATTTTGTAGCAAGAGATGACAAACTGCAGTGACTAAAAACAGGCTATTATTTCCTATCCAGGTATGGTGATTCTTTAATTTCTAAGGAAGATACAGTAAACCAGAGTAGCTTCTACCTACTGAAACAGCCTGTGCCCTTCTGAAAGGCAATGGAAATACGTTGGCCAGACTGGAGAATTTATGAAAAACAGGCATGAGTATTAAGAAAGCAAAAGCAAATCCATTCCTTAATCCTGAATAGTGATGTCAACTGCTATCACTGTCACTGGATAGAGCGGATTTTGTCTGTGACTTTAATGATACATACATATTTTCGATATTTTTTTGCCTTTCCTAGCTAGGAAAAGATAAAAAGTTGACAAATCCTTCAGACAACAAGCTACTTTCTCTAAACATCATTAGCTACCTTTTTCAAATTTGATAGGGATCAAAGAGGACACATACAAATATCAAGCTCCTACATACATTTCAGAATACTTCATTTTAATTTAGCTATTACTACCTGAGAAGAGTTGCTAAGGGTGCTTGTTAAGACAGGTATTATATTCATATATTCATACTGCTTTGTTACTGCCTGCGAGATGAACCGTGTGGCAAAACATGTACCAGTACAATATATATTTTAATACTATTTCACAATCCTCCAAAAAATGATGAAACATTCTCTCCTTTCATTTTTTCACTGCTACTAGTAGTATTTGCATTTCTTTCACATTCAGAAAAATAAGTATTGAAAATTCTTCACACATCTGAGAGTGAGAGAACCCATCAAGGGCAGCGGTAAAGATTAATCACTCAATATTTTCATATCTAGACCAGATGATGCTTTGGAATATATTGTGGAAGAGTACAACACTCCTTGTACAGGTAGAATAAATTCATGTGTCAGTCTTTGTTTCTTTCTTTTCCCCATGAATTTTTAGGAGAGAACTTTTGTTGTAAACCTTGCGTTCCTCTAATTCTCTGAGTTTTGCATAGTCTTTGACAGGAGAATTCCTATCATAATTAATATTCAAAAGCTTTCCCCAGACCACCTGGAGTCATCTATGTTATAAATACATCTGATAAACCAGTCTTTAGCGTTACTTTTTCCCCCCTCCCCATTAGTGGAATGAAACATTAAATCTGTCATTTTAGAACGCAAGTTTATTTCTGTGTCGTTTCACATTTACTTGATGAAAATAACTCTGGAAAAGTCTCTCATGCTGTTCCTCTGTTCACCAGAGAAGCTAAATGCGGAAGTCAACGTGTATTAAGTAGCATTACATGCTAACATTAAATGACTGCAAATTACTGATATGCTTTCACTTATTATCTCTCTGGGACATCTGTCAATATTAATACGGTAAGTGGCTAAGCAATCATTCCTAGGAAATAAACATCAGATCCAAACACATCACCCTTCAAGCAATTAAATGGAAGCTTAGGGATGGAAGATTAACATACTATCATTTTTAATTACATTATTTATGCCCATTTTGCTTGATGAAAATGAACAGGTGGTTAGAAAACAAACAGCAAGAATGGGCTCAAATTCTTCAGGATATTTTTTAGTTTTCATTTGCCACTCTAACTCCCTCAGAAACAAGAGAGGCGGACTCTCCAGTTGCTTAGTCTTAAGCCATCCATTGGGTCGATTCATTTTACCTAGCAGCTAGAGAAGAGCGCTGTTGGACTAGTGTTTTCCACTCTGCTGCTGATTTGCTGAATGACTTTAGGTGAACCAGTCAGGCTCAGTATCTTCTGTCTACGCAGCTGGAAAATAAACATAAGAATCAGCAGTATAGAATAAGAATCTACACACAGATAATGGAGTTCCCTCATTCCTTCTGCAAAAAATGGAGTCTCGCTCATATACACCAGGCCATGTAGGTTTATTACCTTTTGTATCTACCATTAAACCTAAGAGAAAAAGCTGAGGGATTCTGTATTGCTAACATTAAAGTAAACATGGAAGGAAACACTAAACATTCATGCTCACTGCAGACTCACAAAAAGCAGGAAGATAAATATCTGAATTTTAACAGCTAGTAACGACTTGATAAAAAGATATAATAATGACAAGCCCGTTAAAATCTCATGTATCCAAATCAAATTTAGCAGTCTGGGAATACATCTTTTACTACTGTCTTCTGAATAAGGTCATCTTACACTTCTTACAAGCACTTTATCATTAAATTCGCTACCAGTTGATGACAATCACTTGTTTTCCCATTTATGCAGACTGGGCCCTCTGTTCCTCAGCGTCACACCCTGTGACTTCATCACAAACTTCTTATTTCAACCTGAAACGTTCCGTGGAAAGAGTAAGTAACTTGCACCAAAGTGTATCACACATTGAAGGACAAGCCTATAAGCAAAATGTGCTTTTTTTATAGTTTGGTCACATAACCTCAAAAAGAAGCTCTTCTGAAGGAGCTTCCGGTGCATTGGTCCTTTGATGTCCTATACAAGAACGTGCTGTGAGCCAGCTGCTTGCACTTGGTTTTATATACATTGCAAAGGAAACGGGTTATAACACAAATTGAACTTTATAGGTAACCAGTGGGTATATTTTGGATTGTCGTCATTAAATGAAACGTCTACTCGTTTTAAAGAAATTTGAGCTCCAAGTGAAGTTGGCAGCAACAACTGCCGCATGTAACAAGCAGCTCTTTGCATGTATATATGCTGATGGAGTTCCTGTCCATGATTTCCTCCAACTTTTGTATCTAAACCAATGGCATTTTTCAATCAAATGTCTACTGCAATATTTGACTAGCACTGGAGAAAGATAAAGTGTGTGCTTGCCAATATAATCAATGTCAGTTCTGATCCTAGATATGCTGCCTCAGCACCATCTTTTGTGGGGAAGATATGCTTTAGGATAGAGAACTTGCTTTAGCAGCAATCGTTGGGGTGTACCCATGTCTTGGTCTGTACAAAACATAGAGTAGGACAAGCTAATGCCACTTTTCGCTACAATCACCAGCACACCATTCAACCCAGAAGATCAGAGACTCCAGGACCTGATGCTTTGTATATACTGAGTATACAATATTTTTTTCTAGGGCTATAGTGAGAAGCTGAAAAAAATATCCGTGAAGTTTGTGACAAGTTTGGACAATGTAAACTGCTGGATAATAGCTTAGAATAGTCTGTTTGATGAATATGGTTGTGTCAAGCAGTGTGTGGCTAACGTGAAGCTGTGTGAGTGGCAGGGAAATAAGATATCAGGGACAAAGTGGAGGGGGCTTTCAATCATGCTTGAAAATATGACATCTCTTCTCAAACACGCAATTTCTCATTAAGTGTCTTTTGACATTCCCCGAGCATTAATGCACCTGTTAAGAAAACAGTGCTTGTCCTGGGGACAAAAGAGAATGTCGATTTTGAGCAGCAAAGGCTGGAAGACTCCTTAGTGCCAGCAGAGATTACTAAATTTTGGAGAAACAAGGACCTTCAATAAATAAGTATTTTCCAAGGAAGAGAAAAATAGTGCTTATGCAAAAATATCTACTGATTGCAGACTGGAAGTTTCATATTTTTAAAGAAATCTCTGGAAGCCAGGTTCTTGCATTGGAATGAAGAATTATTGTAAAAGCTTACCTTGTAGTTTTATCTGATCAAAATAAGGTTCGGTATAAATCTACCAGATATCCAGGGGGAACACCAAGGAGGGAAATTATTACTGATGAAAATTTGCAATAGAATAGCATATGAATTAACATGCAGCAGTCTGTTCTAGGGGTTATAAACCACATGTAAAAGGTAAATTCATTTGACCAGAGACTTGTCTGCTTAGAACATTTGAGAACAGTTAATGCAAAGAACCTGTCATTTAGAATTGCCGACCTTACATTATTTGGGGAGATTTACTATTTGCATAAGAACATGTAACGTTTAGAATACACGTTACTACAACACTTCATACTGGCAAGCAAGAGTAGGGCAGGCACTGCTTATTATGCGAGTCTGTGGATCAGCATTTTCATTATTACTAATAAAAATGTCTTTCATATTTAAAAGCTCAGAATTTCTGCCTAACCATTACTGTTCTATTTTTAAAGCACACGAAACCTAATGACATCAACCCAAAACGTAGTACATTGGTTTTGAGGAACATTCAAGGTTCAAAAGTCTAACCTCAGTTAAGAGGCTTTACCCCCCCAGTTGGAATAACTTCCTGCTTCTTTTAAATGGGTCGCTTACAAAGAAATATAGAGCTCTGTTAATTCAGATAGCAACTTTACCAAAACAAGGCAGAACAGAAGCTGAAATAATATAACTTCTGCTTAAACGCCAGGTTGTCTCTGTTTCGAGAGAATACAAGCCCGAGGCCAAATAGTCTGCTGTCAAACCTTCTAGCACTTAAATTTCTCTCCAGATATCCACAGATTTGAAGGGGCAATCAGCACAAAAAACTTAGAAGCTGAGTGTACAGACATCACAGCTCTGCAAAGACTGATTGCTATTGTCATACTGAGAAATGTCTGCTAAATAATGAAATGGTACATTTTAGAAAGATATTTCTGCCTAGATGGTTTTTCTCGGATTATAGCAAGCTGTAAGCTCCAATCACCTTTTTATTTTTCCTCATGATGAAAATGTAACTCCTTCCCTTTCCAGGTAGCTTACTATTCAATCACACACATGCCATATTTGCAATTAAGCATAATTCCTACTGGAGCTGTTTCTACTACTAACACATGCACACAAAGAAATCTACTGACACGACAAAAATACAGTGAAATAATGCTAGAAACTTTGGTTTCTTTAGGCTGCAAGCTGCAACTACAGCAAAGGAGACAGAGTAAGAAAATTAGACTTTACCCCGAGCATTCTCAGACCTGAGTAGTCCTACAGATTCTGGAGGAAGGCAGTTCCTCATACTTGGTGCTGCATCTACAGATCTCAAAGTTTTGATCACTCAGGAATGATAATACTAGAAGTCAGCCTGGGGTTCAGCTGTGGCTGATCCAAAGTCTGATTTTTTTATTTTTTCTTTTTTTCTTTTTTTTTTTCTTTTTTAAACACAGCTTTCTGACTCTGCTTTGTTAGGCTAGAAGAGGGAACAAAAGCTAATTCTATGCAAGATAAGAAAGACCAAAGGCAGAAGCAGAGAAGGCAATAGCTAGTAGCTGGAGGATTTGGGTGAAGAGCATCAGTATGAAATGATATAAAAGCCCAGGGGCAAAAGCATTCAGTTGGACGCAGCAAGGCAGCAACACTTTGAGCAACGCAACACCTTCACCTCCTGCCTGATGATTACCTTACCAGCAGGTGCTTACATTACAAGCATGCCAATATTTAACCTGGTAGTAAGTTACTACTAAATGATCCGTATGAATTAATAAAGAAATGGTGTGTGCTTCTAAGCTGTATGCTATGCTAGGAAAATTTCTTTATGCACAGTAAAAAGTACCCGCAGAGCCCCTGTGGAAAGAAGGTTATGCCATGCTTCCACTTACTTCTGCATTATAAGATTTTCAGAAATTCTCATTGATTCAGCTGCCTAGTTCTATTACAAGTTAACTAACCTTGGAAATCTGACATTCTTATGTTGGTTCAAAAAAAACCCTCAGAAGATAATTTTAACGGACTTTTTTTTTTTAATTATCCTAAGGGTTGCAAAATGCTCATTCGACTTACGCAGCACATCTATTTTACTGATGTTTTCGCTCTCAGAAGAACAAGATTAAACAAATTTGAACTGTTTTCACCGTTTCTGAGAATTAGGCCTTAAGAGACTTGGAAAAAGGTCAGTAGCTGAACTAAGAATATTAAATAGGAAACCTTTTACCAGATCCAGTCATCTGCAGTCACAAATAAAACTTCCATAGACTATTACAGTCTTTTTAAAAAAATGACTTTGTTTTTGCCTCTACTATTTCTAACGGAAATCTCCCCCAGAAAGCTATGCTGTTCTTATGATGATTAAAAACCTTTTAATTTCCATCCTAACTTTATTCATATATAGTTTGCTCTTATGACAATATTAAATTTCTTCTATAAATTTGGTAGCCCTTCTCTATATTTATTCTCCAGATGAATCAATAGAGAGCAGTCAATTCCTTCTCAATTATTTGTTTTTTATTTTTATATTTCCCAGACTAAACAAACCAAGCTCTGTTCATTGTATTTTGTGAAATAAGCTTTCCTGGTCATCTTAGTTGCTCCTCCCAACACTGGTTCAAATTATAATCTCCCTTGAAGGAGAAAACTTTGAAGAGGTGTACAATAGCACAGAGCTTTACCCACTCTGAGAAAATTAGTTCTACTTTCTTAACATCGACCATTTTCTCTTCTACTCCTCCAAAAGATGTCGTGTTATTAGTCCCAAGAATCATTCGGGCAGATGGAGATTCATTTAATGGACACGGTAATTCCTATATTACACTCCATCCTTATTAAACCTAGTTTTGGGGAAGCTGACAAGGACATGCACGCAGACTCTATCTCCTTATAGAGTACTAAAAAAATAGATTGTATAAAAGCAAGCTCCAGTTTCTATCTCAAAATAACTTGTGAATTCAGCTATATGGCTGTCCAGCTGTCGGGGTGCACTCAGAACCTGGGTAGGTTCTTGTCCAGTAAGTTCAGGAAAAAAACCTCACTGCCACACAGTAATTTTGTCCAGCCAAAGAGCTTCAGTTTGGGCTCAGACAGGGGGGAAAAAAAAAACCAACCCACAACCCAAACTTTCCCCAGAAGGGCAGTCAAGCATCTGAACAGGTTGCCTGGGGAGGTTGTACAATCTAGATCCTTGAAGGTTTTGAAGACCAGACTGAACAAAGCCCTGAGCAACTTGGTCTGGTTTCAAAGTTGAACTTGCTTTGAGCACTAGGTTGGGCTAGAGACCTTCTAATTTCCTTCCAACCAGAGTTATTCTATGATCTTAAGTATTTGCCTGATCAATGGGTCGCAGACTTGAATTAGTCCATTCCATGATGCAATGGATATATTAAAATAATTACACTGAATCATTATATATACATTAAAAGTTATATTAAGTTTTAAGACTCCATTATTGTTACATGAGCACATGGATGGATTTTAACTCTGGGTTTAGTTCCTTGCCCAGGAACCATTTCTCGATTGCATTTCAATCCATTTCTTCTATATCCCTTTCTTTTCTTATAAAAATAAAGACCAAGAATTTTATAAGAATAATTTTTTCCTAGACATGACACTTTTTTTCCCCAGAGATAAATTAGGTTTTCAGAAATAGAATTCTTCTTGATCTGTGGTTGTATTCTCTATGCAGTATCATCTATAAGAAGCTTTTCCAAATAAATGTTGAATGTCAACCATAAATTAGAATACTTGTGCTTAGTATGACAGCATGAATCTAAAACTAGGGGATCCTGAAGAAAAAGCTCTCTGCTAATGAGTTGAACAGCGACTAGAACATTCTAAAGCATCTTAAGGTGGGAAAATCAAGCACAAACATGTTTGGTAGGAGAATTAAATCATTCTTGTACCTATGTCAAACTCAAGAGTCTTTTAAGCATTCACATGCTAACATCTGTTTTTCCTACTCTATGGGCACAGCAGCTGATATTGACATGAGAATTGTTAGAAATGTTAAAACCCAATTATATAGGATAAGACAGTAAAAAAAAAGCACTGGGCATCTTCATGGTTGTTAATATCTGCCTGGAGCTTCACAGCAAACTCATGGAAAGAAGTCAGGGATCACAAGCTGCTACAGAAATGCAACATGTGAAGCTACCTGTGAGCTTTCCAGTCCTAGAAAGCAGTGGTGTAGCCCTCATTTCAGACACTGCGGCTGATAAAATATTTATAATCCGTAACTGTACAAAATGTAACATTTATATAGCACTCCTGAAGCAGATGCCACAAAAAGCTGAATTAAATATAAGAGCATACAATTAAAAGGCAAGGCCAAATGAATGAGCCTTAAAGAAGGATTTAAAACCTACAGCTGAGAGCTCTAGAAAAAAAGATTCAGTGCGACATGATTATCACACAGGCAAGGAAGAATACAGTCTAGTAACAGGCAGAAAAAAATATTACAAGAGCAATTATTAACACACAACATCTTGTATTTCAAAGTACTCTACAGCACTTTATAAGTTCTCTCTGAATAGGTAAAAGCCATTTCAAATTTTATTGAAATGGGTGTCATAATATATGTTTTTAATTTGCCAGCTCCCTTAGTGGCAATTATTTATGATGCTACTCTATAGCCCACTAGTGAAGGTAATCTGTATTTTTGAAAAATACGACATCAAGGCACCACCTGCTATTGAATGCCTATTGTAAAGTGGGGATATATAGCCAGTTATCCTCACAATTATAACACATGCAGTTTAGCATAAGGTAGACTATCGAGATCGTCTACTGCATTTGTTTAAAAACAAACAAAAAATTTTATCTGAGAAAATAACATGAAATGATTCAGCCTAACAAATTCAAATGACCAGATTCTTAATGCCTAAAACCCATGTGAATAAAGGGAATAAAGAACAATTTCTCCTCTCTAACAATAGTTACTCCTACAGTTGTCCCAAAATAGACATGAGATTTTTTTTCAGCTTTCAGTGTGGACCTGCATAGTTGTAAGAGATGGCCACTAGCAATTAATATACTCATTGAGACTGAACAGTGTGATGTTCTCCCTTCAAATCTTTTCAGCAAAAGCTTAGATAGCTTTCACACGTGTTGTGAAAACTTCCTTACTTCCATTTATTTGTCATTTCTGTGTAAATGAACTTCATTTTTCCAATGCTGGTGAGGAACTAATTAACAAAAAGCTATCTGAAGAGCTCCTGATGGAAAGTTTTCACCCTGATCAATGAGAGCGGAGATAATCATTAGGAAGTGGCCTATTTGTCTGAGGTTTCCAGGTCACTAATGAAGATTCAAAAAGGATAAAAGAGACGAGATGAATTATCCAAACTTGACATTCATACCTGTTCTATAAATGGATTGTGAGCTTGTTTCACAACTCAAAATTTATGAATTAGAATTGGGGCAATTTATACATATGAGGTACCAGGAAGAAATAAAAGCAGAGCATTAGCAGCGTGACTTTCAGCTTCTCCTAGTTCTAACTAGACAATTGTTGAAATGTTTTTTAACTCAGTAAAGGCTTTGACGTCTTGAGTCACAGCTGCAGCAAGGCTGTCTCACAGAAATAAAACGTAGGGGGAAGAAAGCAAAGATGTGGTTTTGCTTGGTGAAGAGGATACTCTATGTGTCAATTTAAAAACAAATATTTTGGGGGGACATTTTGCTCTGGCTTTATGTTGCTATAAATACCATCTGTTTTCCAAGTGACATTTATTGCACTTTGGAGATCTGAAAACATCGAACACTTGTTTCCTGACTAACAGTTGCACATGCTATGTGTCATTCTCCCCATTTCCTTGATAGTTGTTTTGAGACCCATTTGGATTTACCGAAAGATCACAGCGATACATAAAGGATTCTATTCCAGTGCAATAGAAAGGGAGACGAGAGAAGGTCATGAAGCCAGATACCAGCGGGACCATGAATACTCCTGCCCGTAATTTTAGTCTTGTGCAAGAGAGTATGAAACACCCGGGGCTGCTCTGCATCTGTATCACTTTCTCTACATGAAGCCCACAGCTGTGCAGAAAATTAACCTCATCACCTGTGAAGCCTAAGGAGGAAAGAACACCTGAAGTTACACAAGGAGTAGTTTCCAGAAGTGAGCAACTCCTTGTTTGTGTTAATTCTCACCTCCTTACTGCCGTGAGTGCAGAGCTCAGGTGCGCGGTAGGGATTGCGTTCTGTCCTCTCCCAGTCTAGCACAATCCACTATCGGTACAAATCAAGGCGACACAATCACATCTAAGTAATGACAGATCTCATAAGTAAAACCCAGTGCGTGGATAAATTGCCTTACACTGTGGCACTGCAAAACAATAAGACACAATCAGAAGAAAATGAAAAATCTCTCTGATGCACTCGACCCTCTCATATGTCATATCCTGAATGTTTTAAACCATTCTGTGGGTTGCCCAGTGATAAAAATTATAAAAATTGCTGCTACTCTTACTCAATTATCAGAGACACACATGAAATAATTCTAGAGTATTTTTATGAATTGAACAATATAATTTAATGATGTAGGTAAACATTTAAAAACAAATTGTACGCATTAACTAGCATATTGATCAGTGTGATTCCATGTTTACAGACAGAATAAGAAATCTATGATTTAAGCAACCAGTACTCAAGCTGTAGCTCAAAAAAATGTATGTAAAATTAGGGAGCTAGACTGACTTAAAATATGAAATTCAATGTTGGAGGACCTGTATCTGCTAACAAAGTCTTACTCAGAGTAGATCCACTGAGACTACTGAGAACAACTGCTCCACTATATGCCCTGTAATAAGGTGCATTATCAGAGTGTATCTTACAAACCCCTGCAACGCGGTTTGTTCCAGCAGTCATTTATTTGGCAGTTTCAGTTCGGCAACTGAACTACAGAAAGTAAAAAAGCCAAAATAGATCTGATGACATCTACTATTTGCATGACAATTGCACCTTTTGGGTTGAGTTCTTGCAGTTAAAGCAAAAGAATGCACGCCCATATCTTACCTTCAGAGGAAATTCTGAACATAAAGAAATACTGGATACTTGAGAAGAATAGAGAGAAAGGGGTTAAGAGAGGGAGAAGTCTGGCAGTTTACAGAGAGAAAAGCAAGTCTCATATTGACACCGATGTGAAGCAGCGCTACAGGCTGGGGGAGGTG
>NW_009734404.1:0-43923 GCF_000703405.1 Apaloderma vittatum | reverse complement strand
TCTAAGTCATTGATGAATATATTGAATAATGATGTACAGCCTTTTGCCATCACTACCCTCCAGACAGCTCACCAGCCTCTCTCCTCGCAGGAAAAAAAAAAAACAACCTGTCAGTTAATATGCAAGACAGAAGCCCATGTTTTCTGAAAAACTGGAATTGATCATCTTCTAGAAAAACAAAACCAAAATAAACAGCCTAATAACGCCTGCATGCTTTATCTCCATCTCACATAAGCAAGGCACAGATTTTCTGTTTGATCATATTCAATATACAAATCCACTTAAAACATGAACTCATAAACATATAGTTACAGATTGCTGCAAGTTTTAGGGTTTGGGTGTTGGTTTTTTTCTGCTTGAGTTTTGCTGTTTTGGTTTCTCGAGCAATTCTGAACATCTGAAAGGATGACACTGCTGCCAGCTCAAATCTGAATCAGCTATTAAACACCTCTACAAATTACCTTGGTGCCTGCAGAAAACAAACCATCCCAACGCAAGCCAGAAATATTAGAGAATATGGGATGAATCACAGTGGTGACGTTGCTGTTGTGGTTCAGTGACGTTATCAGACATCCTACAACAATCACCCACTAAAACTTTTTTTGGGGGGAGGGGGGGGTGTAGCTGCTTCTGAGAGCTTCTCAGGGGTAAGGCTGGTGTCTAGTGTTATTTGTTTCTGGCTGAGAATGCAACATTCTCACCTCAACAGCTATTTTAGCAATTAAGTATCGAACTCCTCTCAAACCTTCCTTTCTTTTGCTTCATCAAAGTAAATAAAGGTATTTAAAAGGTCAGAGGTTTTCTTTCTTAAATATGAAAGATGGAGGCATTTTTAAGCTTATCAATATTTTCAAAGCCAGTCTCCCATATTGCCTTCAAACAGCTGGAAGAAAAGAAAATGCCATTCAGCACCTGCTTTTTTTTTCCTCCCTCTGCGTAAAAATGGTTGTTTCCTGACCCACTGATAAATACAAAGTGGATAACAAATGACAGAAACAAAAGTCTTTTCAGACTAAGAAAAAGGGACTCCCGGGCAAATGTAATTCATCTGATGTGGGGATGGAAGACTGGATCAGAAAGAAATGGGTGCTGTCACGTCACCAATTCTTCAAACAGTAATTCTAATCCATATTAGTATATCCAAAAAACGAAGCCGATGTTGTCATCTGCTTGTTTGCTGTAGGAAAGCAGGTTCCCGCTCGGTCCCCATGTGTTGCCTGGTCTAGTCGAGAGGTGGTGTCCCTGCCCATGACAGGGAGGTTGGACTAGATGATCTCTAAGGTCCCTTCCAGCCTAGGCCAGTCTATGATCTGCATCTCCTCTGGAGTTTCTCCCTCACTGCAACCCAGCGAGCGGACGGAAACCCAAGCTCCACCAGGCAGGAGTGAAATGGCAAGGAAGGACAGAGAAAAGCAGTAGACAAGGAAGCTGCAAGCACACACGTTGTCCTTTAAATGAGTGAAATGGAGCACACTGCTCATGGCCACCTTTCAGCCAAGTTTCCAAGTTACAAACATGCAGGAGGTGCCCTTGAGGTCCCCTGAGCAGCACCTGCACAACCCGAAGGGCAGCCCCTTCCCGCACATCAGGCTAAACTGAACAAAGACCGAGAAGAGATTTCATGCAAAGGGATGGCGTAAGGAATGGGGCAGAGAAAGGCTTTGCAGTCCCACGAGGTCTTGCCAGCCGCATCACCCTCAGTCCCCTTCATCCGCAAACTGAGCTCAGAGAGCTACTGCAGCCCTCCAGCCACGGCAGATTAGCCTAAGTAATACAAAGAGGTGAACGGAGGTGAATGACAAGCCTGAGGCTTCATTTCTGTCTATGGCTTTTCCACAGCTCCTGCAGAGCGCAGGCACGCTGATGCAAACCTCGCTGTTTCAGGGCAGCCATTCCCTGCGACGCCTGTTCTAGAGAAGAGCTGATTTACGCTGTCAGATGGGTGTTCCAGCACCCAAATGTGCTACAAACAAGACTTGGCATACGGCCTGTCACACATAAAAGGAAGCCAAGATAATGGAGTGCAAGTCCACAGGAGAAAAATGCGATTTCTTTCCGAGCAAAAGAAACTTGAGAGTACAATAAAGCCTTCAGCCAGGCAGTCCTTCCGTCGGGTTCAGTCAATAACGCATATCAAAACAAATCAGATTATTTTTCCCTGGTCTGCTGATTAAAAGATCGTGAAATTGCCTAATATGCATTCACTTGGGATTATTCAGAAAAGGTGCCATTGACTAATTCCTGGTCTGCAGATCACTCAGAACAGATGCTTTGAATACTTATAACCTGAGCATACTAATTCAACTGTCTGCATGAAACCTGTTTGCTTCTACAAAGCAACATCTTTTCCCAGTCACGACAATGGCGTTTGGTTTCTTTCCTTTAAAGATCAACTATGATCCCCGTGGCTCTTTAGGAAAGTGCTGTGCTCTCCGGGCACGCTGCTCTGTGGGTGCTGCCGAGACCCTACATATATAGCACATAAACCCTGGTCGTTCTGCTGAATCGCGGTGGGCTCAGCCTTGGAGACTTAGTTCCAACCTTCTTGCCCGGGCAGCATTGGCTTGCTCATGCCAGTGAGTCCTACTCCTTCATCGTCCTCACTGTTTACTCGCTTGCATGGTTTTGTGCATGTTTATTTTATTCCCTGTTTATCCCAAGGCTGGGCATCCCCATGGTTCAGAAACTCTCTATACCCAAGCTCCTCTTTCAAACCGTATCAGCAGATCTAACGAGGAATTTCTGCTTGCCCTCCTTTTAGACAGACGCAGGGAAAATGACTTTATTACCAATACCATCCTACCCTTCAGTTACAGTATGAAATAGGACCGTTTCTGTCCATCTTTGCCATCTTTCTTCCATTGCTTTATCTGTCTACTGATCGTGGTTTTCCCCATTCATTCAGAAGACACACCCCACATGGTATTGCACCATTCTTCAGGCTCCCACAGTGCAAGAATCGATACCTTTTGAAAGACAAACTTAAACTGCTTTCTTCTGAAGGCAGCATTACCCTCCCCACCCCTCCTTGCAAGCCTTAGCTGTGCTGGCTGCAAAACAAAATCATTTTTGAGGTTATTAGCCTGTGCGGGAGAGCTGATAGGAGAATTTTGCACATCTTATAAAATGGATTCCTCTGGTTCACACAGCAGCCTAAACAGTTGTTCGCTGGCATGATTAACACACTGAACAGAACTGCGAGTCTTTCAGCGCTGTTCCTATTTTATGTCACGGAATTGCTTACACTGAGGTGGTTCTTTAAATTAAGACAGTTTCATATTGCCTTGAAATGTAAATTCTCAGGGCAGCTTAGCAACAACAGCTAAGGAGGGAACTTACAATTACAGCAGGAAGAAAACAGGATGGATTTTAAAAAGATTTCCTGCGAGATCTTTGCTAAAACTTGCCGACAACATTATCCGACTCCTCTCATGACGCAAGAATTAGGTTTTCCTTCGGTAAATACCACTGGGCAACGGCAGGAAAACTGGGTAGGACTCACTCAGGAGCGCAAGATGCTGTTTTAGTGCCGTGTCACGGATCCTGAAGTGCCTTTTCTCTCTCTCCAGCCGGCTTCAAAACAACAGTGTTTAGGACACGTTCTGTTTTTAAGGCGCTGGGTACAGGGGAAGATGTGTAATGCCAAGATTACAAGAAGGGGTGATGCAGGGAGTCTGTGCTGTAAGCGGGGTAGTGGTGGGCAATAAGGCTGAACCTTTCAACACTCTCACAAATATTCAGAATAAGGCTGCGCGAAGCATCAGGAACCCTTCAACACTCACGCAAATATTCAGGCACCTCAACTCAGGCATGCAGGTTTGCAAACTGTGGCCCAAGTAAACTAAAAAATTACTATTTCTACAAAATACCTCCTCTTCCGGAGTGAAAGAAACCTTAGGTCTGTACCAGCGGCACAAAAAACTGCTTGCAGAGAGCAGAATTAAATGCAGCAGGTCCCATTCACAGGCAGGGTACTATGCCTTCAAATGTGGGTTAGTTTTTGCAGGAAAAGCATGAGCATTGCAGGGCTACAGAGCAAAATTTTGAGCCCTTGAAACATGCAGCTCCCTGGGGATTCGTGGGTGCTGCAAATTGCTCCCCAAGACACCTGCTGAGTTTAACACCTCCAGTACAGGCACTGGGGGAAGCAGCTTGGCCCTTTGGGTGCTGGTAACACAGTCTTTAACACAAAGGACACTAATAAAGCACCAGGTTGGACATTAAGTCGAACGCTGCTACTGCTTTGGTATATAAATCAGTGTCTTTCATGAAAGAACTAAACATTATCAGCTAAAAAGATATTTCACTTCTACATGCAATCGGATGAGAAAAGTCCTTTAAGGGCTCCAGCAAGAAATCTCCGCCACACCAGTAAGTTTGGAATATAACATGAGATCAAGAAAAATCATACAGTGTGGGAAACTTAGAGAAAACTGTGATAGAAAGATCAGTCAGGAAGGCTTTAGTACGAAAAAAACTAAATATCTTCAAGGACAGAGATCAATTAGCCAAAGAATAAAAAGTGTTAGTAATGCTGTAGTCCATCCAGATATTCAATACATTGAAATTGTCTGGAGGTTGGTTGGTTTTTGTTTAAAAAAAAAAAACGCAAGCTAAAGATCTGAAGTTCACGAATTGCAAGGAAGCTCTAAACTGCTCTGTTCTGACCATAAAAAAGACAAAGTGTCACTGTCCAAGCAACAATGCAGGCCAGTGGGTTGACACATTTCACAGATACTGTGCAAGGCAGATGAAAATCCAAATTTACTGAGCATGTGGCCTCAATAATGACTCTATTTTAATTTGCAGAGCTCCTCCAGCTGAACTTAACCCCAACTAATAATTCCTATTTCCTGGGAATGATGTAGAAGACAAAGACACCAGCACTTCCTCTTCTTCAGTAATTGGCCTTTAAATTTAGAAAGAACCCGAGTCCTCAGTCGTGCACCGATGGATGAAACTTCTGAAAAAAGAATGCCATGAACAGCTCACTGTCTATACTTTGACACACCAGGAAGATTCCCTGCTTCCCAGTTCTTTCCTTTGCTTTTCTTCCTATGTCATTAGTCACCCACAGAGGTGTGGAGCCTGCGGGGTGCAAATGTTCTTGAAAGAGTTCACAAACTCAGTCAGCAGAAGCAGCTCTCCAGACTCCATACTATGGTACTTCCAGCCTTCTCCAACACTTCTTGGAGGAAAAAGCACTCAGCTTCTCTGTTAGATGACTTAAGGCTTTCACAGACAGCTGCTCCATCTATCCATCCTTTCCTAAAGCAGAATAAGCAATGAGAAAGCGGAGGCACGTGAATTCATCACGTCCTTTCATTAACAACCCATCAGCCAGAGTTTAACTTCTTCACCAGCTGAGAAGTTTTCTCCCTAGCAGCAAATTGTCTTCATACTATGAGTGATTTTAGAAAAACCGTCTCCTTTTCTTCCTTCTGCCCAACTTCTACAACATGGAGAACTTCAGCAACGCTAGGAAAACCAGGGCATTTTCCTATGAATGACAGAATTTTAGAATTCAAAGCAGTCTGGGGAGATCAGCAGCAATATTTTAGCACATTAGCAGTCATCTGCCATTGGGAAAGCTAATTTTTATCTCATTATAGCCTCATATGAAGCTATGATGTTGAACAGTTATGTTGGCACCTGCTCCCAACCTGTTCTGGTCAAGTTTATGTGGTAATTACTAGGTTTAACCAGAGAGGAAAAAAACATAGGGAAATATGCTGGTAAATATTCTTTGATGGTGGAAAGCCCTCTCACCCCTGGCATTTCTTCATTACCTATTCAGCTCCTCTACAAGATTTTCAGTCTTTATGATCTCTTTGCTCTTTCACTCAATGCATCTTCTGAAACTCTTATGTGTTTCCAAGCATCCCTGACTCTGCAACAGCTTGAACTTGCCCTGTACCTTTGGGACATGGGATCAGCATTGCAGAGAGCACTTTTAACACAGGCACAAACCAAGATTCCGCACCACACGCTGCTGATGATTTTACGTTTACTTTCAACTCCTTTCTCAGTAAAACCAAATACACTGTTTTTTGAGGTGTTGTTTTTTTTTTTGCCAGGGCACACATGAGTGACAATCCCAACCGTTCTCTCCTGAGTGCAGCAGCTCATTTAAATCCCACCACTGCGTGTACTCACGAGAGCTGCTTCTTTGCGGTTAGTGACATCAAGCTTCACCTTTTCAATCATCCAGTCACTCCCTATATATATGTATTTTGTGCCTGACATCCCTGTAAAGGCATAATTTACACAGACAGATGCTGAGGAAAACAAATAGCCCATTCTGCCTCGGGCACTCTTCTAAAAGTGCTATACTGTGAAGCGTGAGCATTCCCAAACTTATTCTTGAGGACTCATACATAGTAAACGTGCTCAGCCAACACATCCCAAAACTAACTTCCTTAATGCCAAATGAAGTCAATCTTGATCTGGGATCACCAGGAATGAAAACCACTGCATTTTCCCCAGCTTTGGGATACTCGATTTTAAGTGGACACCAGCTGATGGCTTTGCTGAGGCTGCAGAAGACGGGCTGGAACCCAGCTGCTTCTCTCCTCAACTTCGGCAAGCAAAGCTGTCTTTTTTGGTAAAGCAAGCAGATGACCTAAAAAACATACTCAGTAAAAATTGCTGTCTTATCCTGAAGCTTACCACTATTAGCCCGCTAGCACAAAACCCTTCCATCAGCACAGGATGCACAAAGTCAGCACATTCAGCGTTCCCAAGTATTAGTTATAACTTTTAGAAGAAGTGACAAGTGAGCTATGGCTGTGCCTCTTTTAGCCTGCCCTCGTTTATGTAATGACATTTGCTCTTCTGTGATCACTTTTAAGTCCCTACCACAGCTTCGCACAGTTGATTTCTTTCCTTTCTTGATTTTATTTGCGGAAGTGAGCGCTTTCTGCTAGCAAATCTTAATCTACAAAGCTCTTCATCAATTGACAGCAGGACTGAAATATTCTCCATTTGCCTCTTTGTAACGGCAAAATTAGAAGCCCGACGACCCGCTATTGAAACCGAAACTGTTCTGTGATTCTACAGATTCTAAGTGTTCCCTTCCAGGCATATCTGAGAAGAAACTAGGAGCTAAAGAGCCAGCACTGGCAAGCAGGCTTCGTTCTTCCTCTGCCATTCAGAGGAGGTAACACCTCTCTGCCCACCGGCATTTGCTGCTCTAGCTGCTGCCAAGAGGGAAAGGAGGGCAGTTTAGCCAGAATCATTTGCTAATCGAATAACAGTGTGGGTTTATTTCAATTCACCGCAGCACACCTTGGAACAGTTCTATTCTCTTGACTGGCAGATTAAATTTATTTGCAAATTTTTCCTAGAGGTGACTGCGTATGAGAAATGTAAATTCTACATACTCTTTTCTTCTTGTCTAGATACTATTTGTACTAATGTGATTATTTTCGTGGATTTACAATGGCACACACAATATTTTTTTCTTCCTTCAGAACCGAGTCTTTCAATCTTTAAAAACAACTTCAGGAATTTATTCTCAGTGAAGATTTCCCACCCTTCCCTACTGGTACACAGGGACAAGCATTTTGAAAATCCCAGTTACCCCACCACAAGCTATCCAAGCGCCACCAGCAAGGCAAAGGCCGAGGAGAGAAGTTGGATGTTGTCTTCTATGGACTTTAAAGGTGGAGTTCTTCAGGTCTAGACAACTACGCAAGGATTTGGGGAAAGTCTCAAACACTAAAGCGCTTTGCACTTACCAAGAATCCAATTTGCAAGGCTTCCCGCTGGTCACCAGTGGGCTCCCATTGTACTATTGACACTGTAAAATGAGCTGATGGGGAATAACATCCTGAATAAACACAGGACAATCTTAAATAAGTCTCTGACAGGACTATTAAAAAAACCTTAAAACCGGCATTAATGACAACTAGAAATTGAATTAAGTTGTCTATGGTAAGCTTTTATAAATCGTGATTCTTTCTACTCCTTCTGGAGCCCTTAAAAGTCACTAATTTGTAATATTAGAGTGAATACTTGTTGATTCCTGTTCTCGGATCAGAGCGATTCTTAACTCAGATATCCCACAGTTTGACAGCTGATCTGCATAATATTGTGAATACAGCATGTAACAAATCTCAAGACAGTGAAATAAGCCTTCAGTCTATCTCTTTTCTGTGCACTGCAGTACAACGCAAGATTTATGGGAAACGCCCGCTGAGCGCCAATTCTAACTCGTAGGTATTGGAAAATTAAAATTAGATTATAAAACATATCATTCTTGTCACTTACTCCCAGCGAGAGTTTTTAACCCTTAACCTGTTTAGACATTAGTCACCCTAAAGGAATGTCATTTATCTCGTTGCTTCACTCAATAAACCTTTTCTACTGCTTACCGACTTGGCCTGATTAGTGTTGAAAAAAGCCATCGCTGAAAGTCCATGTAATAAATATACTGTTCTACAGCACGTTTACTCCCATTACTTTTCATTTCCTACGAGTATTTTTCATTTTGCTTCAGTATAAGCTTGCATTCTCTTTTAAAGAGGGGTTATCTGAGGACAAAACGTCGAGGAAAGGTTTCCTCTGTGGGAAATAACAACCTTAAAAGAATGGGATGGGATTCCTAGAGCTCACTGGCTGACGGGACCGTGCCAGTTTATGGACCGAAAGTTAACGTAGGTAATCACTCGACTGCAGTACTGGAAAATAAACCTAGCAAGAAATAGGAGTGAAAACTATGTTACCTTCAAAAAGATTAGTAAGAGAGGGGGGGTTTTAAGGTTTTTCTGGTGGATCATGCAGTGACAAACCAGATCACAAACCAGAAAAGACAAATACTGCGGTTTCCCCAATAAACCTAGCAAGAAATAAGAGTGAAAACTATGTTACCTTCAAAAAGATTAGTAAGAGAGGGGGGGTTTTAAGGTTTTTCTGGTGGATCATGCAGTGATAATCACAAACCAGAAAAGACAAACACTGCAGTTTCCCCAATATCAGACACGACATTGCCAAATAGGTACGTTGAGGTCCCAAATTCTGCAGACTTTTAAAAAAATATAAGTAACTGAGGATATATACTTGGCTTTTTGATTCCCTAACCTCCTCCCCAACATGTTTTCACTAAGAAAAAACAGTCCTGCTTATTCTGAGAGTTAAAAAAAAAAACAATTCATACATTTATGTTGCAAAAGTAAGATGGAAAGTTGAGATTACTATTAAAATTTCAAGGGGCAAAGCAGTGCAGGAAGCTTGCTGGAACATCCCTGCACTCCCCAGGGCTTTGGTCTTCCCAACCACCACCAAAAGCACCTAAGGAAACCCAAATACTTCGATTCCCCAATGATCTGTTCAGCCAACAGAGCACAGGACTTGGAAATAAATCATCCTCCAAGACGCAGTTAGTTCTGCAATGTTAAATATCTTCAACTAAGTGGGGTCTGTGAAAAAAGGCTTGGGTTTTTTCCGAGAAGAAAAACAACGTACTAGAGAGAGCTGACAAATGATAACAAGCAGGAGCTGCTGATGTAAAGCAGAAAAATCAACTTCCTTTCTTGTCATTCATCATGCCTGAGGTCCAGTTGTTCCCTCCAGACGAACATTACTCAAGGACACCTCCTTCCCTTCTTATCTTGTACCGACTGGGAACAAACACATTCCTTGGTTAAAAAAAAATTTTCCATGGCTTTAGTCGAGTCCAAATTTTAACACATGAAAACAGTGTTTAAGGATATCTCTGGAGATAGTTTCATTCTTAGGGCATGTTGACCACTTGGCTCTCATAAAAGTCTATACTGGGACCTAACAGTTTACCACCCACCGTGGAGCACCTACCGCATGGGTGGCTACAAACCTCAACAAATCATTGGAAAACTATGAGGTTTAGGGCAAAAAAAAAAAATCACTCCATGATCCTTAGGAATATTTTCCCAGGGATGTCTGCACAAAAATTCACAAGTTACTCACCCTTTTGAACCGGCATAGGTCACAGGGCTTCTTTGCCACAGACAGTTCTTTATTTTCCACTGAAAATTTCCTATTAATATTATAACCTGACTGCACTTTTCCAGCAGAAAAAAATTGCTGCAAGAGGACATGGCTAAAAAAGCACACAGTGCTTTGGGCCGAAAACCCTGAAAAAGCTAATTTATGTATAATTTCACTTCCTCTAAAACAAAGTCCTTTTTTCAAGATCGGCTGCTTCATCCTCCCCCATGAGCAATGACAGAGAATAAGCGGTAGCAACTTGAAGAATCCCATGAAGTTACACATCATTACCAGGAAATTAAAAATGAAAAATAATCCCATAATCCCACTAGATCACAACTTCACGTCTCCTCCTACTTCAGGACAAGATTTTATAGCATTTCAGCAGCACTAAACAGCCCCTGGTAGGTCTCTGCTAGAAGGATGCGACTGCGTAAGTGCAACAGGATTATTGTTTTTCGAGATCTGCATCATCTCAAACCTCAGCTGCTGCTTTCATCTGCAATACGAGAAAGTCTACCCAGGGCGATTTCGCGTTCTGGTCATTTCCCAAAATAGCTGCTTCCCATCAGAACCCAGAGGTTAAAAAAATATTTAGCACAAGGATGGCTAACATCTTGGGTTTTATTAGTTTTTCAATCTTAAATTGCTACGTATTCAGATTGCCTTTAATTATCATCTACGTCTAGATGTGCCAGGAATAGCAGCTGCCAGATACATTGTCATTTCCGTTATTTTAGATTAATACAGTGCAAACATCGATCTGACCTTTCGACAGCTTAAAGATTTGTTCCCCACGAGCAAAATTCCCATTTTCCCCTAAAACTCATCTGTGAGGGCTACACAGAAGCTCGACAAGAGGACCACCATATTCAACCAAAAAGAAAAATAAGAAAAGTTTGCTGGAAAATGAAGTCCAAAAACCTACCCACCTCCCCCGCTTTATTCCCTTGTTATTTACTTATTCTCAGATTTCTCCCTGTCAAATTTCTGCTCCGCAGAAAGCCTTGGCCACACAAACCAGTAGGATTTTTTCCCCTAACTGATAAGCGGAGAGAGGTGAAATTTCACCTGAATTTTCCCTGGGCAAACAGATGTTCTTCAAAGATGAAGTGTTTAAGAAATGTGGATATATAGAGAATGGACTGGAGAACTTGGCTGTCTAAAGACTAGAAGTCCTTTTCTTTCTCAGTTTCCCCATTTCCATTATCTCATTTTCCACTACTGATTAAAAACAATAACAAAAATAATCTTACAAGGTATAAGGGACTTGACTTTCCAGTTTAACTAAAAAGCAGGAAGCCATTCTCTCCATCCTCTTCCTCCAAGCGTTTATTCTGAGCTCTCTTTGTACAACTTGGAGCAAGGGACTCACATGGTTTGATTATTTCTTCTGTAGATCAGCTTTCAAAGTAAACAAGCAATTCAAATCCTAACACGAGGGAACACTTTGCCTCTAATGTTCCTTTAATAATAGTCTGGATCGCTAACACTGGAGTCTTTCTATCTGCATACACGGACTAAATTATATAGCCATGTATTTTAATGGGCAGAGAGAAAGGTCAAAATCCAGGCGCCTTCACGTATGCTCTTCTGATGAAAAGTCCTTTTATTTTACATTTCAGTTGTGGGAGTTTGAATAAAAGCGAGTCATGGAATGGTGGGGGAGACAAGACAGACATTTGTGCCTCCCTTTTCAGCTCCTGTTAATAAAATGAATGGGACTTTATCTCGCCCATTTATTCTGTAAATAACTCCCCCTCAGCAACAGAGCAGTCTCTACTTAGCTGCTGAGAAATACAGAAATAAATAGGACATCGACTATGATCCTATGTGAAGAAAACAACACAAATTCATTACGTGTCCTGTACAGTGAGCATCTTTTTTAAGAGGTTATACCTATGCATTCTCCTCCTCGAAAAAGGAGAGTGCTTGGCTGCCTGCCGATGAACCAGGCTGTACAACTGTATCTACAGAACAACACATCTATTGGATAAACCCAGAATACCCCTTTCTAGCAATGAAGATTAGAGCTTTTGCTAAATCTGCTCCAGCTTCGTTCAATACTACACTGCAAAGAGACCAGGAACTTTAGATCCAGAGAAGCTAAGATAACGATGAACGAAATGGCGAGAGCAGTAAATCACTGTGAATAGGAGCAGATCCCAAAGCAAGCTGAGCATTCATTTCCAAAATATTTTCAGGTCATCTTGACACTCAAACTGCCACAGCATTGCTTAAGAACCTGCCAGCAGCCCTCTCTCGCCCAAATCTACCCGGGAAGCTTGTGCTCACAGCACGACTTCAATGAGGACAGAGAGATGAGATCCAGGTGCTTTGCAGCATTCGTAGAAAGGCGCTACAGAGAGTGCGGTCCCTCCTCTCCACTGATCAGTGTTTGGCAGCACCTTGAGAAAACAGAATTCAGAGGATGGTGATTGTAGCTATTACTACCATCGTTATTAGCATTATTATTTATATTTTATCGGTCTGAAGTCATTAGGTCCCAGCTTTGACTGCATTTTCTCCTCTCTCCCTACCAAATATAGATTTAGACTAGCCAGCAGTTTGGTTTTCATTATTCAAAAAGAACTATTTAACCCAACGATATCCTTAGAATGCGTGTACATCCTCTCGCCATTCCTTTACAGAAATGACACAGGGTTTGGGGCTTTGTTTGATCATTTCTCCTTGTTAAAGAGTTCAGCGTGTGAGATCACCAGAGGGGGGCTACAGGTTATTTTCTCACCCTACCCAGCACCTCAGCCAAGCAGAGGGGCAGGTTGTAGGACAGTGGTCACAGACAGAATTATATTCCTCCTTCTCTCCAAACACCACTTCCTTGGGCTTCTGCTTTGCAGGCTCATGTTGTAATACCTGTGAGATTTATGACAGGCTTTCTTTCCTAAATCCTGGCTCAGGTGACAACGAATGTTCCCACCGCCTGTATAAAACACGATCATCTCTCCTTCCGTAAGCTCTGGTTTGCTTCAATTCAGCAACCTTGTTAATAAAGTCTGTTAGGTTCATACGAGTTGTAACAAAAAAGATACACCAGTTGCAGCTTGCTTGGGGTTACTCTCAGGAGAAAGGGAAATTACGAATAGCCCTCATAAGGTGTTGCAGCTGTATTACTGTACTGTGTTTATATATTTTATATATACATATATATATATCTTGCATTTAAATTGCTAAGATTTAGTTCTGCAGCTTTAAAAAGAATTACTTGATACAGAACAAATAATGAGCTGTATCTTTCCGGAGCACGATCACTGCCTATAAAACTCTGCCACCGTGACCAGCATCATTTCATTTTCTATTTCATCTCATGAACGTTTTAGGAAGTAAGAAAACGGAATATTTTCTTATCCGTTACTAGTATGAGTAAATAACACAGAAGAGTTAATTATCGAGACACTGCAAAATCAAAATAACTAGATAAAACTGTGGAATATTTGCATTCTACTGTACCTGAGAATGTGGAACCTGACTGCTCTGAGACAGGCCGTACACAAAGCTCTCTAATGCTGGCGTAGTAAATGAACACAGCCCCTGAACATTTCATTTATCATATCTTGGAAGGCTATTCTAAACAGGTTTTAAGTTGATAAAAATTTGGAAAAATATAGAAACAAATACTTGTTACAGTGCTCACACAGACTGGGCCTCATTATCGCAAGCCCAAGGCTTCTCAATACCGTCACCACCCAGAGAAGTTCACGTTTTACCTATTTATATAAAAATACCTAGTGAAAAATACTTGTGGATTTTTATAACTAATAAATAACCACTTTCAGAAGGAAAAAACTGGGCAGGGGGAAATAATCAAATTTTAGTATGACTTATAGTAACTCCAAAGGGAAGCTGTTGGAATAGAGTTCGATTTCTGTAAGCAAGTTAAGAAATCCCCAAAGATTAACAAACAGGTTTCTGCTCCAATATAGAAAATCACTGTCTTTATATCTCTGCTCTGCTTTATACTGACAGGTTTTGTAACTTTTACAATTCACAAAATCCTGTGAAACTGCATGAAGCCCTGGGTTAAATGCTGAAGCAGATCAGAGGGAGACCCACACTGCGGCAGTGAACTCGATGTTGCTTCTTGGAACCAGTGCACGAGCTGTGGTGATTTTAGGAGTGAAAAAAGCTTTCACAAGTCTTGTGGGCTTCTTTTCCACAAAAAAGCACGTGACTGCCAAGTCACGGAAGTCTTTTTATTGTTCTAATGTTCCCATTTCTTAGGTACACTCTCAGGGTAGTAATATCACTTAAACCCACAGTGAGATGCTCTGTGTGTTTCCAAACAGATCAAGACACAGTCGATGCAAACATATGTATTAAATTGTCTTTTTTCATCACATGCCTACTCAGGGCCATGACTGCAATTACAGGCAAGTGTTATAACGTAAACATTACGAAGTTTCTTGCAAATATTCAGGCTAGACATAAAAGCATCAACTCAGGGTTAGAAACAAACCTGATTTTCTTCAAAGGAAGTGGGTTAAACTCCACGGAAATCCTTAAGAGACGTACAGCCAAAAGGTGAGTGTGTAATGAGAGAGAAGCAACCCAAAATGCTTGGACATCTTGACCCTTCACTCCTCTGCCCTACAGACTCTTCCCTCAGACTTCTGAGTTAGGGGGGAAGCAGATCCAAATGTGAAAACATAGATATTGACAGCACGTTTTAAGGAACCCGGTTGACAGCCCACCTTGCTCCTTTGGCCCATATGCACGTTTGTAGCGCAAGGAGCTCCAGGAATACTCCTTTACTACCACTGCCAAATCTGCAGGATGAAGGGAAAAAAAAAATAATAAAAGCAAGACTCAACTGAAAACATTAAAAAGAGGAGTGCAGAGAAGAAACTGCTGCCACAGTATACTTTCACAAAACCAGTGGAAAGTCCTGCGAAAGGTAGGTTCTTCAGGGGCTAGCGATTTGTTGGCGTGCTGTGCAGAAAATCCCACTTCGCCACAAACATCTAATTGATTCCTTCCTACAGAGCCCTCCTTACGGATACCAAGTAAACGCTCTCCAATCTCAAGAGCTACCTACCATCTGTGCAATGAGATGCGATGGTTTGATGTTTGCTTGGGAAGGCAGATCCAAACCCCTCGAGAAGAGGTTTGGTGACTCAGTTGGGCTCAAAACACTCACAGCTGAAGGGCAGGTTGGGTCTTAGAAGCAGAACTGCCTCAATGGTGTTATAACAGCCCTGACTGCAATGGATGCAGCTATTAGTACCTTCCTAAGTGTTCTTGGGAGGTGCAGAAAGGTGGGAATATATGTCAGAGGACCTAGCTAAATCATCAGGAATATATTTGGGAAGAGCACTCAAAACTGCCTGCTCTGAGACCAAAAAGGCAGGGACTTCACAGTGGTCTGAAGGACCCCGGGTCTGGAAGATGTGTAGCAAGGGCAGTCTTTGGGCATACGTGACAAACTGCCAGGCAAATCTCTACCTGCAGAGCTCAATTCCATCTATCTGAGCACAAGACTCACCCAAAACGCCCCGGCAGACACAGACTTCAGCCAACTTCTCTGGATTTAATTGACTCGACTGGAAACTGCATGTCCGCTCTTAGCCCCAGAGACTAAACAGATTAAAAACACATGAAAGAGTTTATCAAGTTTCTTCCAGCCCAAGTTAGCTCACCAAAGCTGGGGAAACAAACAAAAGAAAATAAACACACGACAAGCCTCTCGATACGGTTTTCTTTGAGGTGAACATCAGTGTCCGTGAATACCAACAAGGAGAAGCTGGTGCCTTTGGACTTTGCAACGTCAATAGTAGCAGGCTGTAATAAAGTTAAGGGACCTCTTGCAAGTACAGCGTAGACAAAAATAAATGTGGTGCAGGTCAAGGGAGGCGACGCGCTCTCTCCACTGAGGTGGCAGTACTACTACCCCC
This sequence comes from Apaloderma vittatum, assembly GCF_000703405.1. Lineage (NCBI taxonomy): Eukaryota > Metazoa > Chordata > Aves > Trogoniformes > Trogonidae > Apaloderma > Apaloderma vittatum. The sequence goes on along the minus strand of NW_009734404.1, from coordinate 28,045 downwards.
ATTTTGCTATTCTGGACCTGCACTTGGGAACAAAGTCGTTTAGCCTACTTAAACCCGAAACGGGTCTCCATTTCTCTTTCATTTAGAAGAGTCAGTCCTACGAAATCCTTTCTCTGAGAAGGAACTGACTCAGAAGACCCTGGGGCTAGAAGAGCAATTACATCCTATTAAATCAGATCCCTGTGAGAGTAGTCCATAAAAAGAGACAAACGAGGAGTCAGAGAGAGTGACACAAAGACAGATCAACTGCAGCGGTTGTGGATGACAGCACACGGCATCCTGAGGTCTGTGGTGACCCCTGTCCAGTTCGAGGGGGGAAAAAAAGAATAACGTAACTGGAAAAAGCAAAGAGTACAGAAAAGGGTGACGCACTCCAGCCTACCTTCAGAAGCGAGAACAAGCGTAAGTGCATTGGCCAACAGGCTGATGATAAAATCTTCAGGATCTCCTCCCACAGGAGGCAGCAAGGTCATGTCTTCAGCAACACAGACAGGATCTCTACAGCCGCTTTCATTTGTCAAAAATCCCCAGAGACTGAGGAGTTTTCTTTGAGGATTTCACCCACCTGAGTCCAGAGAGCTCTGCCGTCTCTGATGTGAGGTCTTCTATGACTTCTTGCCGCTCTCTCTGTAGTTCAAAAGGCTACAGAGACTTTGTTTGTCTTCCCTTATCAACGCCAGGCTTGATGTCCTGGCAAATCCTGCAGTTTCTAGGAACACATTCCTTTTCCCAAGACATCCCTGACTCTTGAAAAAATACATTCCCCTAGGAAGTCATGATTAGATGCTTCATTGCTTTGGTGAAGCTACCAAGAATGAAGGAAGAAAAGTCTCCTTTAAAAGGCAAATCTCCATGACTGAAGACAAAAGAAAAAAAAAAAATTGAATGCAATTTAAGAGACTACTAAAACAAGGGCTAGGGGAAGTGTAGGCTGTTTCTCAACACAGGTCCTTAAAAAGTTGCTTCTTCCTTTTACATGCCAACAGAAGTAGGAGTCCGCAGGATACTCGTGGAGCTATTTTTCTTAATTCAGGTTCTCAAGCTGTGGTGTAGAGGCACAATATTAATTTGCAGAAGGACAAACACACAGGGAGGATGTTACAGCACCCACTGCCCACACAACATCATGAGCAGCAAAACAGTTAATCCAAGTATTTTAACCTTCCTTTTTTTTAACCCCCGGCTCACTGTATTATTTCTTCCACCCTTTTTGGGAATAGCAGCAAACATAAAAGGAGGACTTTTTGCACTTACTAATATGGTTCCTAAAAAAAACAGAACATCTGTTTACAACGGCATGACTGTTACTCACATGAGAGCCTAAAATCTGTACCTTGTCACCAAATTTACCCACAGCTCTGCCGATATATTTTCCTTTCATAATGCAGCCATCAAATCTGACATACTGCAGTTGACAGGTTCAGACAGAGCGGGAGCACAAGAGGAAACATTTGGTTTCAGATGTGGGATATCACATTTATCCTCATTAGAGTGAGGTAACACCTACGCATAACTCAAACCTGTCAACACGGTACAGATCTCGATGTATCTCTCAGAAAGAGACCTTTCCAGGTTTTCGCATTTTTAAGTGCTTTCAGAAAATTTTAGAAATGTTATGCCCAAAGAAGGCAGACAAAGAAGCCAACGAATGCAAACCCGCAAAACTAAAACTCAGAAAATGTTTGGGTTTTTTTCCTTAAAGAAAACAGGAGGTGGTGGACTAATTTGAGAGGCAGAATACAATGAACCAGCGAGAACCTTTTGTTGGCTCTAAAGGAAACTTCAATTTTAAGGCAGACAACCTGCGGAACCATTCTTAGAGCAATATGCATTCTCATAAGAAAGGTAATATTTCTGATCAGTTTATTTTAGTCTCAGAATTATTTTACTTGCAGAATACCAGTACAGACCAGGTTCAGCTGTATAAGCCACAGCATCACTAATCCTCCTTTTCATAGGCAGTCTCACCAGCCTGGAGGAATACGTTTGGTGTAGGCGCTCAGAGCATGTATGTTTAATGCTTCCAGCAATTTCAGGCCCTAACAATATCACAAATAAGTTAATTTTCACTGTCAAAGCACACCTACAAGGGATTTTTTTTTTGGTGTGATTAAAGGCATGTCCTGACCCAATTCAGTTAAGAAGCAAAAATTGTGAGGTTTTATTACTACTTAATGAATGTAGGGGAATTAAGGGGTGTTCCCTGCCCCAAACCATTTCAGAACCTGATACCAGTTACTACCTTGCTACTTCTTTTGTACTTCCTGAGATCCGCCCAAGACAAACGGACATGGGCCATTTGCCTCAAGAGCCCATTATAACCTGACACCTTCCCGTTGGGCTTAAGGGAAAACTCTGAGGCCATCCCTTGGGTGTCGTGTCCAATTTTGGGCCCTTCAATCCAAGAGACATCTCGAGGGGCTGCAGCGAGTGCAGCGGAGGGCAACGGAGCTGGGGACTAAATCTTATGAGGAGCGATTGGAGGAGCTGGGGCTGTTGAGTTTGAGGAAGAGGAGGCTGAAGGGAGACCTCACCGCCCTCTGCAACTCCCTGAAAGGACGTTGTGGAGAGGTTGGTGCTGGTCTCTTCTCACGGGTAACTGGGGACAGAACAAGAGGGAACGGCTTCCAACTGCAACAGGGCAGGGTGAGACTGGACATCAGGGAAAACTTTTTCCCAGCGAAAATCAGGGAAACCTTTTCCCCAGAAAGAGCCTCAGCCACTGGCACAGGCTGCCCAGGGAGGGGGTGCAGTCCCCATCCCTGCGGGTGTTTAAAGGCCGTTGAGACGTGGTGCTGGGGGAGATGGTTTAGGGGTGAGCTTGGTCGAGCAGGGTTAGTGGTTGGACTCGATGATCCCAAGGGGCTTTTCCTGCCTGAATGATTCTATCACTGGATGGGAAGAGAAATGCTCAACTTCTACAAAACACCGCTCGGGAAACCTGAGCTGCTACGACCACCCAAATCCAGCAGCTCTCCCCATCCTAACAGAGGTCTCTGCTCTGTCTTTCACAGGCATAAGACCTAGCTTGTGTTACAATTTAACGATCACACAGATACGTGACGACAGCACTGCAGCTAAGGAACAGACAAATATTTAAAATGCAAATAACAGTCTGTAAATAGCAAAAACCCTGCCTGAGGTCAGGTAAGGTACAAAGCCGGAGACCTCTTTTCACTAAGCCTCAACTGCGATGCTGCCTCCTCTCCCAACCTGGCACCTATCTAATAAATGCCTCTTCTGGAGCCCTTCAAGCTGTGGGTACCTCTTACTAGGGTTTCCCTCCTCTCTGGAGCAAATACCTTGAATTTTGTTAACTTGGCTATCTGCATTTAAGAGAGAAGGTATTTCTAAGATGGTCTGTGCCACAAATCCATCTGTTACCCCAGAGCACCGGACTAAGTACTGGTACAAGAGGAACGAAGCTAGATAAATACAGTGTTCTAAAGCCTAGGATATGGTGGGGGCAGGAGTAATCCTGAAAGTCTGAAGCAGGTGGAAATCTGGCCAGCGATGCACAGGCTACAGCTAGAGTCAGGTCACCACAAAAAAAAATAAAAAGCTTATTAAACTTATTAAAAAGCAAAGCAGCCCTAAATCTGGGATTCTACTTGCTGAGATTTTTCAATTTCATCTCCCGACTTTTAGCTTTGTTTTCTCACTACCAACCCGAAGAGGAGCAAGTGTCCATGTTCAACTCAAACCAGTATGTGCAAGGTTTCAGACCTGGTGATTCAGAAATGATTCAGAAATGGTGATCCTTGGGCTTTCAGGCCTAGGACCCACCTGCCTCAGGGCAACGAGGCTGTCCTGGAGGGAGGGACCCAGAAGGGATCTCCAACAAGGACAACTCTCATTCTGTAGCTCCTCAAGGCTGTATCTTACAAAAGCTCAGGAAGGAGCCCACCAGAAAGAAAAAATAAAAAGAAAGAAATGCAATTTCAGTGACTTTTTTAAAAGCAAACAAACAGACACAAACCATAAAAGTAATGCCCAACGGCCCAAACTCTCTGCATAAGACTTTTCAGAGCCAAGAAGTGCAGAGCCAGTCCAAAAATTCCCGATGCACACCCAGGAGAGGGAAGCCTACCATGCTTGGGGCAGCCCTCTTCTTGCAGAAGTAACTGAGCATATTAGCAGTTACTTGGTTTGAATGATGAGACTAAACCCACACACCTCCCTCAGCTCTGTGCAATTTAAGAGCTATCCTGTGCAAACGCCCTTAAAAGCGAGCTCCCAGACAAGCGCACGTTCAGGCCAGGGGATGCTTAGACTGAGAGCTCCACAATCTGAGAGGCACTTCCCTCCTGTTGGGACTGAGGAACAAAATCTCAGCCAGCTGAAGCGTGGCACATGCCAAGGGGCACGATCCTACCTCTCAAGCTCAATGCACCCAGCAGGCTGCAGAGAGAACATCCTCCTCCTTCCAAGCTCAGCACCTCATTCTGATTTCCCTTTGACTGCATCCAAGAACGTTTCCTTCAGCTTCCTCCTCTCCCCACCTAAATCACAGCTTACAGTATCCTCCTGTTACCCTGCACTGTGTTTCACCTCTCTCTGCCCAGCTTTGCAGTTTGACACATAATAGCTTGAATAACAGGATGTATGAAAGATTTTATTCTTGTGTTTTCAATAATTTCAGTCTTCTCTCAAGCTTCCTTGTACTAAATGACTTTTCATCCAACCTGTTTGTAGCAGGGCTGCTCTTGCTCCTGATGATAAAAATAAATACAGGAAGGGCAGGAAATCTGATCTAAGACATGGAATAAAGGGACAAAGAAGAAGGCTTTTTACTCATCATTGCACACACGGGAGCGCACGACATGGTGAAAGATTCAAGCCTGCTAGTGTGGGTAGAGTTGGGCAAATGCGTGAATAAAAATGACCGCACACGCGAACCCAGTATTGGACAGCACGAAAGCACCTTTCTGCTAGAACCAAAGCAGAAGAAGTGGAACACAGAGAAGTGGAATCAAGCCTTTTCCTGACTCTCTGCTGAGGTACACTGCGGCTGGAGCTACTCCCACCCAAGGAACGTACCAAACCTGGAATTACCTTTGGCAAGCATCAACGAGCGACAGTGGAGAATAAAGACTTTGAGGGTCAACACTCATCATTATCCAGCCTTTTAAGACTCACTGAGCTCAGCAAGTGCCACATAGGTATGAATTTTCATATCCGTGGTAAAGAAGCTAAATACTCAAGGATCTTAATTATAAAGGTCTCGCCAGGAGCAGCAGAGGCCTCATGTCTAGAGGGGATAATTTTAAAAGACACTGCGACTGCTTCACCATAATAAACAGGAACACAGAAAGTAACGGTGAAAACGATGGATGTTTCCAAATTTGTCTTCTTTAAATTATTGTTTTAAATTAGTTTAAGGAAATATCACCAATATCTATGTCAGATTTCTGGTGAGAGGCTCTATCTAAGCACTGAATTTTAAAATATAAACAAGCGTAAGAGTATCGGTTATCAAATGCTCTACTTGAATAATTTTAATTCATATTAATCACAGCTATTCCAGGTAAGGGGAAAAAAAAAATTAACGGAAGAAATGCAGCACTTAGTTGATTTTTCTGAAAATACCTCTCAGAAATACTCATAAAGATGTTTCTCCAGTATAATTTTGTAAAGATTAAACTTTATAATTGTGGGGCAGCGGAGGGTGTTATTAACTGAGCGGGTACAGAATGATAAGCCAAAATGAGCCTGTTCTCATAACCATAACCCAACCCATTTGATAATGTCGTCTTCCATTTCCACAATTTCATCACCGCTCATTGCATTATGTCTAAACATAGACCATAAACTCTTCATAATTCTGTTTGTAAAGCATTATGCATATTTACAGAGCTATCTAAATAATCTTAAATTAAGTTACAAGTCCAACCGAAGGCTGGGGGAGAGCCAAGTCATGCCCTCATACACAGAGGGCTGCCAGAAGAGCAAGGATAAACTGAAGTGCCCAAAAGACAAAAGTTTTCTGAGATACTTGTTTTAGAAGACAAGAATGAAGAATTCAGGGATAGAGTTTGCACCAACAATTTGAAACATCAAAAACTCAAAAGTAAGAGTACGTTAGATGTATCAGATAAAGAGTCATCCGAGTACCAAGCCATGTTCAGTAATCCGAACCGTGGCAGAAAAAGGTCTTCCCCTAAAATCCCTCCAAAAACCCTCTCCAAAGACTGTGAAGAGGCTGAGCAGGAGACAAATACGTGATGATTTCGACAGTGTCCTGTTGTTATGAGGTTTATCAAGGGACAACATTGAGCACAACATCCAAAAGCAGCCATACAGCCAAAATACTAAGAGCCACGCCTCTGGTGTGCTGGGAAGCCCAGTGCTGTGCAGTGAGAAACCTTCACATTTTACTGTGAAAAGAAACACTGCTCAAACATTACTATAAATCAGTTCTTTGTTAGCAGTAGAGCAGATCCTGCACCTCGTCAGAGTACTCTCTGTATTCAGCTGGAGGGCTGAAAAGCCTAAATGTTGCCATGCAGTGCTGGGGGTGGAAACGTAAAATTTGCTTTGGCATCCCCCACTAACTGCTTCATAAAGCAAAATACCATCTGAATGCGCCAAATTCAAAAATATTGAAAGCTAAAGGAATTAAATCTGTGCCTTGAGAAAGGACTTAACCTTAAAAGGACAGAACATTAAAGCTGTTTTGGGAAACTAGTGAAGAGCATTTGCAACTCTAGAGCATTAAGAGTCTGGCAAGAAATCATGTTTAAAGGCCGGCTTACTGCCTCAATGTTTTTGTGTAAAAGAACAATTTAAGAAATGAATTTGCTCATGTACACGTGAACACACATATTATACATAACCTGAAGTTTTTCCATGTTTGCTCAAAAGATACGAGCAAATAAGAAACCTCCATTCCCTTTAGGTGCTATCCAGCCAAAATGTCTACCAGATGGCTCTGGTAAGGAGGAAGAAGGACTTTATAAGCATCCATCCGTTTGGTTTTTGTACCAAATCAAATCGAGAATTCGCTTGTTGCGTTAGTTGAATTAAACCAGAACTCGTTATCAGTCACCCTCTGAAGAGGGTTGCTGTAGTAGACAGAGATGGGGTTTGATCAAGCTTAGTAACTCCTACAAATGAACATACACTTCCCTTAAAAGAGAAAACACACATATAAAATACGCCCAGCTTGACATGTGAAAAGTTAGAGAACTTGCAAAGAGTAAGGCACAAAATGCAAATAGCTGACATTTTGGAGAAGCAGAGCACTGGCAACAGTGATAGCAATAAAAGTTTCCGAAACCTGACGGCTCCCAAGAACAGCAGAATATCCCCTGCTCTTTTCTTCCACCAAGAAAACAAAACCCTGCCACAACACACGCTGTGACAAATTGGACGTGCGAAACCACAGATGCTACACTTATTTTTGTGCGCAGGACAGAAAAATATCATTTTCGATTATCCAATGCATTGCTTCTGCAGAGAGCCCCATGTGCTCCATCAACATTTATAAGCTTGTCCTCACGACGCCCTATAGGATAGAGAGTCATCACCATATTCTCCTTGTTTTACGGTCATTTCCCATTGCCAGAGCACCATTCTTTCTGCAAGTCCCTCATTTATATAGCAAACCATCAATATCACTGCAAAGCCAAAGAACTATATTTAGTGGAGGTTTATTCCGACGGATCTCAGTGCAAGGTTAACAACTTTCACCCGCTTGCTTTATATAGGGAGGGTCACAAATCTAGTCAGAAATTTTCCAGGCAAAAGTAGTCCACACAATTTTCAACAACCATATTTAGACAACGTCTTTAACTTCTGTCTTTAGAGCTATTTTTTTCTCATGAAATAACATTTTTGTCTCTATATGTGCAGAAAAAAAAAAAAGAAATATTAGCTTTTTAAGCCATACCTTCCATGACATACACCAGGGAACCCACATCTCCTTCCTTGATGATGCAGCTGTCTTTGCCATATTCCACGGGATACATACAATCCACAATCTCCTGGATCTGAGACAGTTCCAGATTCTTCATGAAGTCATTATCAAGGATCGCTTCCTTTATTAGCTCCTTGGACCTGTGGCAAATAAAAGACAAGATTTATCCACGTGTCCATCAGTCAAGCTTATCAATAGCATGTGAACTTTAGCACAATCACATAGTGCCCCAACGAGTAGTTCCTCAAAAAAAAAAAAACCACCAAAGTTTTCTCTAAAAATCTGACAAAGCCCATCTGCCGAGAAGTAAAAAAAATAATTTACAGAAATTTTAACTTGTAACTGTTTTTGGTAAATAAGTTTTAGATGCACTAAGTATTGAAATAAAAATAGATTTCACGCGAGTTCATGATCCTCTTTTAGCAACAGGCTACCCATCTATAATAACACCAAAGAATAACATATCTACTTGAAATACCTTCCACATACAAAAATGAAAGGAAATACTAACAAGAAGTTAAAGGATTTATGACTTAGCTTATAATATTTGCTATTAAATTATACAAATCGGAGCACAAAAACCCCACAACCAAAGGCCTCTATATCCACTAGAGGAGGCACCACTGTTACAGGAATAACATCACCATTAATTCATTTATTCGATGACTAAATGGAAAATTCTGAAGTCCAATTAGAGTGCACAGAATTATACGCTCGGTTTTGGTTTGGCACGTGATAAGCTCGCAAGTCTGGAGTTCTTTAGTAGACGCTTTGCAAAGTAAGGAGGAAGGACGGACTTGTTTCTGAACATACTTTGAGTTCTCAAGATTTCAGAACTCGAAGTTCCAGCATTCTCTGGGAGACTACCCAAATGGGGACGGAATCCAACCTGCTCTCTCCCGAAGCGCCTCTGCTAGCGTGGTGTTACAACAGATAACGTGCCACAAAACCACTGACGTGTTTATCCTGATTTTCCTGGGATTCCTTCCATTTCTACAACTGAAGCGCTCACCACGCGGCGAGTCACGCTCAGGTGAGCCCCCCAATCTTCCCTTCAGACCGGCACGTTCAACCATTGCAGCACAACCACCGCGTTACGGCATTTCGCACAAAAAACACAACAGAGAATGCTAAATAATCTGTATCTAGCCCACAATTAAACACTACAGGGTGGACATCAGGTCCTCAGCCCTTCATTTCTCACTCTGCAGCCTCACTTGTGTGGGTGGAACTATCTGCTCATGTGAACACAGCCTCGGCAGACGACGGCGACCTGCGGAGCGTATGCATTCGGAAGAGTTTTATCTTTTTGAAATATTAATACGAAGCAAGGTTTTCAAAGAAAGATGCATTAGTGGATCCTATCTGCTTGGAAAAGAGCCCAGTTGGGACTTCAGAACTCCAAGACCAGGTGGAGATATTACCCCTGTGCTACAGCCCTTTTAAAGTATACCTCAAGGTTACATGCAGCACAGATTTAACTTCTTTGTGTTTAAGATGCTTTCTGTGGTTTTCAGAGTTCTGAAGTTCCTTCAGTAAAACACGCTACTTCGCGGCAGAGTCCATCAGTATGGGCTCAGCTGAAGCGCAGGATGGGAAGCAGACCAGATTTTTCAAGTACTGTCTGCGAGATGACACAGCTTTGGACTGCTACGAAAAAAAAACAAAACAAAAACAAAACAAAACAAAAAAAAACCCTCAAACCCCTTCTGCTCCTGAGAAATTTAATTTGGCTTCACATGCCGTCAACTCCAATTCCTTGTGCGTGCAAATAAAAACACCACCAGAAAAAGCTACGTCTGGGTTACTTCTTGCTTTCAGTAATGCGAGCAGCTGGTGATTTGCAAGGCTGGCCAGGTGACAAATCACCCAATTTCCTTATTTTCCTTATTTTCTCCTCCTGTGCCTGAGAGAGACTCCACTTTCTATGCCATGCCTTGACTCAGGACTGCTCTTTTGGTCTTAGCCACCCCCACAGGCCCCCCAAATCCTCCTAACAAAGGCACTGATTATTAGCGTAACTCAAATTGCCTGCTGAAGAAGAAAGCATAATAAAAGCTTTCGCATTAGTCACATCAACTAGCGTTACAATTTCAGCCATTTATTTCATTCCGATGCTCAAAACGAGGCTTTCTCCTCGACAAAATCAAGTCAGCCTTTCAAGTGGAACGCGTGTACAACCACCCGCAAGAGGCTGAAAGAAATTCGGACACGGTTCAAGTTAGACCTCCCCTGATACTTTAGAGGATCTCAGCAAAAAAAAAAACTTGTCAGAATCAAGCACAGCGAAGGATTTGAAAATAATCTGGGAAACTCGGTCTAAACAGCAGCAGAAGAGCAGCACAGGGGCTAGGAAAATCCATTAGAAGCCTATTTTGGGGAGAAGCAGCAAAATATTCCAAACATAAATTTACTGAGGGCAGCCCTGAGGAGGACTTGGGGGGGTTGGTTGCCCAGAAGCTCGATGTGACCCATCGACGTGCTCTCACAGTCCAGAAAGACAACCACATCCCGAGCTGTAGCCAGAGAAGTGTGAGCAGCAGGGTGAGGGAGGGGATTCTGCCCCTCTGCTCTGCCCCGGTGAGACCCCACCTGGAATACGGCGTCCAGCTTGGAGACCCCCAACACAAGAAGGACGTGGAGCTGTTGGAGCAAGAGGAGGGCAGCCAAGATGGTCAGAGGGCTGGAACATCTCTCCTATGGGCACGGGCTGAGAGAGTTGGGCTTGTCCAGCCTGGGGAAGAGAAGACTCCAGGGAGACCTTCTAGCGACCTGACAGTGCCTGAAGGGGCTACAGGAAAGCTGGGGAGGGATTGCTTACAAAGGCGTGTAGCAATAGGACAAGGAGCAACAGTTTTAAACTAAAGCAGGATAGATTTAGATTAGATATTACGATGAAATTCTTTACTGTGAGGGTGGTGAGGCCTTGGCACATATCGCCCCGAGAAGCTGCGGATGCCTCACTCCTGGAAGCGCCCAAAGCCAGGTTGGATGGGGCTTGGAGCAACCTGGTCCGGTGGGAGGTGTCCCTGCTCATGGCCAGGGGCTGGAACGAGATGGTCTTCAAGGACTCTTCCAACTCAAGCCATTCTGCGATTCTATGAAACTTAGGGAATTTACGAGCTTAGCAGCACTAAGAGCACACATCTGAACCAAGCGTTTCACAGCCCCTGTCCTTCAACAGACAAATACCAGAGAAATTAAAGCTCAGCTGCCCACCAAGTCATTCCAACCCTTTTAACAACGATACTCAATACATTCATTAAGAGAAAAAACACGCCGGCTGGGACATCGATAACGCAGTTTCATCTTTACCACATCAAAGCATCTTAAATATCTCCACAGAGCGGTCTGGACACTAAGTCAGTCATGCTTGAATGTAACCAAAATAGGTATTATTAGCTAAGGATAGCAAATAATTCAAATACAAAGAGCGTAGCATGAGCGAAAACACCTCCAGCTGCCCATAAACACTGCTGACTGTAGGAACGAGCACCTTGCGACCCAACTGCGTATTTATGCAGACTAAACCATGCTTCCTAGTTTGTAAGGTATAAGCCTCTTCGGCACGAAATATTCCGTACCTCTTTTTTTTTTAAAAAAAAAAAAAAGATAAAAAGCTTAGCTTGACATATTTGAAAGTTAGTCGATACTAAAAATACATTGTCATAGCTACAATAAGAGTTACTCTATTGTTCCCTGCAAGAGAGTATTAGTCACTCTAATAATTCAGAAAAATTATTCATACAATGTAGATTACCATTCCACATACTTGCGCACGCTAGGCCTTCAGCAACTTCTGCATTATTTTATTACACAATTTCGTTTCAATATAATTCACAGGTGCAATTTCAGATAAATAGCTTTTTTTCCTTTATATTTATTTTTATACAAAATGAAACTCAAAGCATATAAATTAACCCAGAGTTCCCCATTATTCCACAACACCTGCTTTTACAAACCACACCATTCCTTAATCATCAGTATTTTGAAATGGCATCTATCCCAGTCATACGAATACACAAACCTACCCTGTAATACGAAAAGGTGTTTAAATTGGACAGCTCCTAACGCAGAGGGTCATTCAGAACAGTAACTACTTGTTGTCATCTTTACTCTCCAGAAGTAGGAACCTGGCACTACGCCATCACCAGTTTTCTGGAAGATTAATGAGCAAATGCAATGGAGACTTGTTAAAAAAAATAAAATTAAATAAAATTAAATGGAGGGGGCACAATCCTCTGCAACACATCCTTTCCCAAATCACTTTAAGGCCATCACCGTAATTAATAAGGGAACAGGAGGAACAAGCTAATTGCATTCTAATTTACAGAAGTCATGCAAAAAGCACCTAAAAAAGTTTGCTGAAAAGACACTTAATCCATAAAACCCTGTACGCCTGGTTGCAAATGCCTCTCGGAAGCATATAAATGTGTGTTAACTTACACACCTCCTAATCCAGTATCGGGGGCTGCCCCAGTCCCTCCAGCCAGGTCAGAGCCAGCCACCAACCCCCCAAGCAAGCCAACATGAGAGCTCAGGACCAGCAAAACATCTGGAAAAAAATCCAGCCTTTTTCTCCTGTCTCAGCAGGCATGGAAGCCGTGTTTCAGTTGCGCTAGAAAAGGCTTCTGTGAAAGGTTTGCCTTATTGCATTGGCCACCAAGTGCAGAATTTGGCCAAGCTTTTTGCTCCAAACCCTGCTGCTAACATCCGCTGGCTACTCAAAGAAGCATGAAGGCAGGAGATAAAAATTTGGGTTTGTAGCAGAGGCGAAAAAAGCAGCCTGAGATGGTTTCCAGCCCTCGATAAGAAGCAAAGTTAACGCTACAGCGGTTTGCAATGCACATAGTAAAATACCAACCCTTGTATTACAGCCTGTCGTTCTCCTGGCAGTCATTTCCATTTTGCAAAGAGCAGAATGAACAGTCGTCTCGGGCTCTTCACTCGCAGCAAAAGACACGTTCTCGAAGGTAGATTAACACCTTCCGGCACACACGACAAATATTAGGACCAAAAAAATTAATCTTCATCCCAAAAGGTCTTATTTCGATGTCGGAGAAGCTGCTTACTGAGTTTAAGTAAGGGAGGAAATGGGCTCAAGTTACACCAGGGGAGGTTTAGATTGGATATCAGGAAAAATTTCTTTACTGAAGGACTGGTGAGGCACTGGCACAGGCTGCCCAGGGAAGTGGCGGAGTCGCCAGCCCTGGAGATGTGCAAAAAAAATCAACGTGGCACTTCGGGCCATGGTTTAATGGTCACAGTGGCGTTGGGTTGACGGCTGGACTTGATGATCTTAGAGGTGCTGTCCGACCCGAATGATTCTACAATAAGAATTTAAGTGCAGGTGGGAAGACTACTGCCATATACCTCCAGGGATGTCTACAGAAACACAAAGCCCTCCTCGAAACGTAGCGTGCTGGTCCGGCATCAGACTGTGATGGAGTTTGCAGGAACTTAAGGTTCAAAGGGAGCAGCAGTAGCTACACCGGTATCATTCTCTAGGTAATCTACTGCTGGCAAGAGCTGATTAAACAGAGGTGGATCAAGAAGAAGAAATTAAAAGTTCAATTTAGACAACACCGAAACAGACCTGAATTTCAAGGTGCTCACAAGTATATCACCACAGCTATCTACCAAAACCATTTTAAACTACCATTACCAGGCAGCCTGGCTGGAAGATGTCTCCAAAAAAGGAACGAAAAAAAATCCATTTTGTATTAATAGCTGTGAAGGAAAAAAAATACACAAGACCTTTATGTTAGCGGTTTCTCTCTCCAAATTTTCAATGCAACTTTTCAATATGAACTTTTCACGCCAATATACCAGTGTCGGGAAGCAGTAATTTTTCTAAAGCCTTCCCCATCAAGAGTCTGCCAACTAGTACTAATGACCTAAAGTCCCATATTTAGGAAGGCAATATCTACAGGGATCTGACCAAGCAGAGAGACAGAGCAATGTTTTGTTATTGCTGTAAAAATCCAAACCAAATACACATGTACACCCTGTACATCTCTCCACCAACCAAACCTGTCAAGCACAGTTGTAGAAACTCAATGGGCTTCTTCCATATCTGTGTTCCTCCACGAGGAATTCAGCTGATTTCAGTAGATAAGAAACACGGGGGGAAAAGAAAAAAATAAAAAAATCTGTGGCCTCTGACCCAGAACACAACGAGGAATACAAGAGTCCAGACAATCCCTACAAGTACCTGTTTAAAATCCACACCACGTAATGTTTAAAACTTTTACAAAATGGAAAAAAAAAAAAACACAAACAAAATAGAACAAAAGCTTCTTTAAAAAGAGAAAGCATAGCCAAGTACTCCTGCTCCAGATTTCCAGAAACTATTCAGTAAGATACAAATACGCTGCAAAAAGTGTTAAACAGATTTTTTTTTTTTTTTCCTGTGATTTCCTAAGGGGACATCCATTCAAAGTAATATGAAAAGCTAAGGGTGCAAGTTCCTAGCAGATTTGGGGAAGCTCTTTCATCAAAGCCCACAATTTACAGAACTCTTAACTATGTTTTTAAGCTCTTGTGTACTTAAAAGGGTACATGAGACTAGAACACTCACACACCGCTCTGGAATAGGACCTTAGCATTTCAGTTCCCAGTCTAGTCAGTGCCAAAACACTGGACTTAGCAATTATGAACCTTTTTATCTCTTCAACCAACAGAACTAAGGAAAATCTGCGAAGGAAGGATGCATGTTTGATCGCCGAGGACAGCAAGATCAAGAACGGAGAAGTTCAATATTTTGAATAAGGTGTTTCAAAAGTTCTCTGGTGAGACGCTTCCTCCCACACAGGGAAGTCCTCACCTTCTAAAAACACAGTAAATAAATAAATAAATAGATAGATAAACGAATAACATTTAAAACCGCACAGAAATCTTATGAAAAAATTGCCATCGCCTACTATACATTATTCAACCCACCAAGTAGCCCATAGATCCTACCTCTATTGTTCTGCATACTTTATCTTCTTGGGTCTGTTTATGAATCCTGCGGCTTGGACAAACATGCAGAGGTTCAAAAATACCAGCCACAAGATCAAAAAGCCTTCAGCAGTATGAAAATGACAGTCAACAAGCACTTGAAACCTCCTCCCAGCATTCACCTGTTCTCAACAGGTTGTGTTACATATTGGAGTTACCTCTTACATTCTGACGTAAGAAATTAGAGGCAGAAAGTAGATCCCTCCAACATCAGCTTGAAAAGCTCAGAGGAGCTGGGTTTGCAGCCCATGGGAAAGGTGGAGGGTCCTCCCTGCCTGCTACGGGAGGTTTTGCATTTAAGGTGAGTAATACTGGGTAACGCCTTCAAATACTAAACCCTGCGAGCAAACAAACGGAGCTTTCTTTTGCAACTTACTCCTAGGAGCAGGACAGTAGGGAAAAGGCCCGGCCTTTCGGTAAGATCTGGGTCTTGCCTGGACTGTAATGCCATTAGGAGTTGATAACTCTACACGAGCTGTTTGTTTTGGCTATGGATAAAGACCACTTTGAACGTTTCTTAAAGAGAATTTTAAATATAACTTGAGGGAGCTATTCTTGTCTCATTAACTGGGAATAAGAGTAAGATTCAAGTCCAGGACTGAATAACATGAAGGCCCGTAAATACACTTGTAGATTTTCTTTACGGTACTTGCCTTTCCCACAACACACACCCCACAGCATATCTTCAAAGAGCAAGAGGAAATTTCTGAGTTGGATCTTGGGTATCTTCAGCATAACTGGATAGAAGAATGTGTTCTTCAGAAGAGTACACTAGGTTATTTTTTTTTAAACTGACACTCTGATTAAAGAAACAAGCAATAGGGAAAGTAACTGGACGCCGAACAAAACCTTTAAAATGAAAATAACCTTGCCCCATTTTCATTTTTCTTATACTTGAACACAACTTATGGCTGCAGAATCGAGTTGCTCTGTAGAGAATGTGTTGATCAGACAGCTCCACTTGGAATTTCTAAATATATCAGTAAAACATGCAGTTCATTTGCACTGCTGTTCATTATATCATATTTTGGCAGTCGACATTTAAAAAGCAAAATAATTTAAGAACAAAAATTTAAAATCTCCTTTCACCTACGCTGAAAATTGTTGTTAGTATAAAAATACCGCAGGCAAGAGTTAGTTAACTCTTGCATTTTAGCATGTCTCACCCCACAGATCTTCATTTACCACTCTTTTCTAGGCTAGTGTTTTGCATCCTGCAAAAACCCAGGTTTAGATATTGGAAATGTTGGCAAGCTCACTAAAAAAAAAAATGAAAAAAAAAAAAGTCAGCTCTTGCCAACACAATTTGCCTACTTCTGAAATATCTGACACCTCCAAGGAACTCCCACATGAGCTTCATTTTGAGAAACCACTGCCAATACCTCCAACAGGCTCAAGTGGCGACCTGACTACCTGAAGCAAACAGCAGAAGCTTTGGGCAGCTAATTACAGATGAAAACGCGTAGCGAGGTCATGGTGAAGGAAGAACAGGGTGTCTCGTGGAGACATCTGGCCAAAAACAAACAAAAAAAACCCCGAGGAGGTCATTTGAGGGATGTTCTCCCAATGCATCTCACAGTTTTGGTGCTCACATCCTGCACAGCTGAGCTGGAGACTTTTTGCACCGACGAGAACAGCAGAGAAAATATGTGCAGCCGTATGTCGCAACACCAAGGGATCCAGAAACGATCCAAGCTCCTCCAGGAGGAGTGCAGTGAGCCAGACTGAGTTGCAGAGACCCAGACAACACAGCTGGAAAGTCACGACGCCGCCTCTTGAAAGGAACCACCGATTTAAAAGCATCACTCAGTCACATTTGCGCTCCTGGCAGCTCCATGCAGTCAGCTCTGACTGGAGGCAGGTTACGAGCAGTCTAGCTACACGGCAACTGAAGGAGTTCTCCCGAGTTTATTAGCATATCCTGAGGTCTGTGTAGCTTCACGGTGATAAATGAACATGTAAACAGAACTGCATTCAGATGCACAGGAGAAGCAAGTTCCTGATAGCCACTACGGCCATGGCCTTTGCGGGTAGAATAAGCAGGAAATCTGCCAAGTGGATGATAACCTAATTTAAATAGATGCAGAAATCCAATTACAGATCCTCTGAGCAGAGACAGCTCATTCTCATCTCTTGGGTTAGAGGCTACTAACACTTTGCGAGCTTTTCGAAACACACTGTTGTCCAGGCAAGTGAATGTCCTCCGCCAAAGGTCCTCTTTGGCACAAGGACATCACGAGCGGGCACTGTCACACCAGTGTATGTATACAGCTTTTCCAAAGGTTAGGCTGGAGTTTCACAGAAAACGTGATGTATGAGGTGGCGAAAACAAAAAAAGTGGCAGATATTTAACGTCACTAACTCTGATTCCCCTAACGATTCCGATAGACGTTACTGTCACTAGGAAAGTTGCTTCAGCTCTTTCACTTTTCGGCCGCCTGGAAGAAGCCTCCAGCCTAAATGCAACAGAGGGATGACACCAGAATGCAGACAAGCACTTGGAGCCTCAGTCTTGCAATAAATTCTTAGGGATTTTAGAGAGGAATATTTTTTCCTGGTTGATGAGTCCGTAAAAGAGGGACATTAGCAGTCACGCTTTGAAAGATGCATGGAATGGGATTATCTAAATAACACACCCCCTGCCGAGAGGCAAGGAGCAGCCTGCGGGGATTTAAAGGCGAGCGCTGCCGACTACCTACCGACACAAGGGTCGCTTCAGGATATAGCAATCCTGAGCAGAGCTGTGGGAGCATCATCATGCAGATTCTGTCGAGTCTGCTAACAAACCAGATTACAGCTGGGCAAGCACCTCTTGGCAGACAGTACGACCTCAGAACAACCACACAACTCAATGAGGTTTGAATGGAGAAAGAACAGCAGCAGGAACCTTGTAAGGTGGCTGAGGAGAAGCAGGGAGGCTGGAGTGCGTAGCAGGGCAGTGCCACTAACAGTTTCTTTCCCTTCGAAGTCAGACTGGGGAGAGATTGTCACACTCAAAATATTATCTCCTAATTTGTATTTCCATCGCATGAGCATTGACCGTCACTCTCCTGCTGAGTTTTGAAGAACGTCTGGACAGCAACTGTCTCATTTAAGAGGCTTTCTTGTTTAGAAATGCTCATGCTAATCTTGTTTTAGGGTGTCTACCAAGAATCCCAGGCTCGTGATGCTGCCCGTAACAGAAAAATAAAAATAAAAAAAAAGGTACAGAAACTCTGAAGCAGAAGGGCACAGGCTTTGGTGGCACTGCACTCAAACGGGCACAGCGAGGATGCTCGGCCACCAAGCAGGCGTGAGAGCAGCACAAAGCGTTCACCTCCAGAGGAGATTTCTCACAACTCAAGTCGTCACACCGCCAAGCTTTGCAAGTTGGAGCCTCAGGGCAAAGTGTTCACAAAGTCTCAAACCACCTAGTAAGAAACAATCTACAGAAGGCAAGAGGAGATGTGCTGGAGACTCAGATAAATTCCCGTCATTCCCATGAACCAGAAGAGAGAAACCGTAGGGATACCTGCAAACTATTCCAACCCATCCAGTCATGTATAAACACAACTCAGAACGAACTTAAAAGAACTGTTTTGAGGAATAATAGCAACAAATACGGCAGCAGAAGGACAACAAATTCAGATGGAAAGCAACGAAAAGATGAAGAGCTTTTGATGATTTGAGGAAACAGCTCTTTGATCAAGATAACTGTCCTCCAGAGAAGCTGAATGTTTCCAGGAATGTCAGCCTGAAAGGATACTGAAGGGGTAACTTCACATTTCTTGCAAATGGCAGGATATTTTTCCCCAAGCAGCGTATTAGTAACCTCACATTTCATGGCATCGCTTGTCTTCAGGGAATGCTAATGGGAATGGGCGTGTGAAGGTAAAAGAAGGACATAGCAACACAAAGGCCCAGGTAAAGCAGAGTAACCAGGGAAATAATCCTGCTGAGTAAATTCTGGAGATCACTAAGTAAAGCAACCTGCCCCTGTGAGCAGTTGTAACCTACAGGTATTACAGCTTAGCAAGCCATAATCCCAGTATGGGAAACGCTGAGGTATTCCCAAGGGAAAAGTCTCCTCTTTACAAAACAGGGCTGTTCCAATGAGGGAAAAAAAAAGCGCTGCTTTTTCTTGAGGACAGACAGCAATGTGCATTAAGCAGATTGCTGTTCTACCTCCTCTGGCAGGCCATTCCTTTAATGAGACAGGGCCATTCAAGATTCACTCCGCTGAGCTGCGAGTGATGGGAAGCGTACGCACTTGCCATCACAGGAGGGGCTCTGCAGACAGCGGACAAGGCTCCGCAAGACGTACCTGCAGCTTGTCACTGTCGCATCAGGGGATGAGGGGGAATTCCCTTTCAGCCACAGCGAATGCAAAGACTACAGGTGAACGTGGGGTGGGATTATCCAAGTGTAACAGAAAAGGAGAAGGGCACATACTGATTTGCCGGTAGGTAAATCCATGAATGCATACAGCAATGAGGATCTGACAGAGCAAGGCATCACGTATTAAAGATCAAGATTACTCAAATCCCACTGAAAGACACATAAGACAGACTCAAAAGCTTTAGGAAGGATTGTATCTGTAATCCTCAGGCCCCTGGGATGGTCACCTTACACGACTTCGGGTGGTGGAGCCTGGAGCCCCAACGCACCACCACAAATGATGCCCTGGATCTAGGATTTGTTGCATCAGGCGAAATACAAGTGAAGACGCCACTTTGCCGTTGCTATCTCCTCCATCATTCCTGCAAGAGTGCTAACAAGAACTCAGTCCTGTATATTTTTAACATGTGACATGTGGCAGTTACCAAGGCCCTTCTCCCCATAACTTAGAATAAAAAAGTGGTGCCGGTCCACTGCCCAGGTCCTTGGGAGAAAACCTTTTATTCACAGGAAGGCTCTGAATGAGAGCTCCCAAAGAGAAGAAGAAGGTCTCAGGACTGAGAATCAGGACAGGAAAGACAAGCCAGAAGAGGACACAGAATTAAGTCACCTTTATCTGCAACACATGAGCAGAAAAGTAAGTTTGCTCACACGCCTAATGTACTTTAAGAATTATTTCCGTTTCCTTGCATTACTATCCCATACTTACTCTCCAATTTCCCACCACCCTTATATCTCATCACCCTCCCACACCATCTTTAAACTCAGAAATGCTTGTTCCCATTACAACTCTCAATCATCTTCCTTTTTTTGTCTGAGCACTTTAATGGAAATTCCTAGTGTATCACGTCATTGTTTTATTTCCTCTTTCCTTCCACCACTTTCCCAAATCGTTTCTCCCCTCCTGCTCCCCTGCAAGTTCCTGCCCCTTACTACTTTTCCCTGCTTCCATGGGGCAGTCGAGCAAGCAAACAGCAGCCGAAGGAACCCAGAAACCACAGCCTGCAACAGGAGAGGAGCAGAAAGCCAAGGCTCAGGCCAAGAGGCAAAGGTCAGAAGGAAAACAGAACGGGCTTGGAAACGAGGCTGCAAAGAACTGGAAGGACCCTTACGGTTTAACGTGGAAAAATAGGAAAGGAAGGAGGAAGTAGCAGAGGTACTTGCACCAGATTTGGGGGGAAAAGGGAGGAAAAAAAACCACCCCACACACCAAAAAGCAGAACAGTCTATCAGTGTATCACAATGAGATGGAAACAAGGGTCCTTCTGACACAGCACACATGGCTCTCTAGGGCAACAGCTCATTTCCTCTGTCCCAAATATTGGACAGGACTAGGAATGCAGTTTTGTTCGCCTTCTGAGAAGCTGCGCTCCAACTCTTCCACGTTATGAGTCTGTTCCACGCTCCACAGGCTGCGTTTAGGAAATATTTACATGAAGGAATACACAGAAAGAGCTAGCAAGTGATGAAGAAAATGCGTGCCAAGGAGCTGAGTTATTTCAGTAGAGGAAACAGGAACCTACTGGAGTGAGCTGAAACAATATCAGATCCAATTTAACCTCGACAGACTTAAAGAATGTTACTTGAAAGACATTTAAGAGCATTTTAAAGATGCTCTGATGGTTCTTTGCTCCAAAATCAAAAGGAGATACAAGCTTTTTGCATAAATGCTAAAATAACCGCATATTCACAAGCAGATTGTGATCAGAAAGATCAGCCTGAGTGTGTTAAACCAACGAGCAAGGAAAGTAGCTGGCACTGAAACTCCTGAAAAAACATCTCCCCTTAGCGAGTTGATGGAACAAAAGCATATCAACTTTCGCAGTCAGTGAGCAAACAGCAGAACTTTCAGGCTGCCTTTATAGCCAGTTTGAGAGAGCCTTTTTTCTCAGTGGACTTCGATTTATTTACCCTTAGGCACATGCCGCGTAGGTCATGCAAACTTCACCGATCTCCAGTGAAATACCTCTACTCACCTAACAAAACTTTTTTAGCTTGCTATGATAAACAGACAGATCTCAGGAAACGCACTTTCATGTTACCTGCGCCCCCACCGCACAGATTCACTCTAGAAATGAAAATCCACGGGTTTCTCTGTTACGAAACACTGAGAATAGGCATCTATTTCTTCCAGCTAAAGCAAATATTTAAATATTTTACTGCTTGTGTCAATTGCCACCTGCCATTACAATAATAAAATTACCAGCTATTTAATCATCTTGAACCATGGTATCCCTTATGACAAAAGCTCTCTAAAATATTAGGTATAATGTTCCTAAACAGATGCTAACAGCAACATTAAGTCTTGGCTTCCCACATTTCTGTTTCTCTGCAGTGTTTGATTTCGGTAGTTGGTGGCATTAACTTTGCAAGGCCCTCAATAAATCACAGCATTTCTTTCCTCTCATACAAGCACTCTTGCTCAAATCCAAGGCAAGACCTTAGGAACACTGGTTTACATATGCGTATCTGCATTTTTCTGGCAGCAATCCGAGTGAACTGGTATATACCATGGTATTCTGCCCAAATGCTATTTGGACAATTTGCCTTTCTGCTCAAAAAATAAAATTTAACAATTCCTACATATATATGGCTAATAAATCTGCAAGCTATTTTCTGGGTTGGGGGGTTTGTTTTGCAGTAAAGACACGATGATGTTCTATTTATAAAGGTCAAGTAAATTGTATGCAGCCTGTGGAGACCTAACATCTCTGTATTATTAAAACAGAATATTTTATTTAGACAGCCCTTTTCAGAGGGAGGGGGGAAAAAAAAAAAAAAAGCAAGCCTTTCTCAGAATCACGTCTTTCTGCCTCCAGTCTGAGTTGAGGTATGCACACAATTTTGTGTGCACTGGGGAGAACAGGAATACAAGTGTTTACTTGATTCTTCCCTGGAATTATAACAATCGTTATTTTTTAAAACACTCTATAACATCTTTACGGGTTGTTTGGATAAACCACAGCTATAAATCCTGCTGGGCTGTCAAGCAAGGAGAAAGCTTTGCATTGCCTCATGGGCAAGGCAATAGGCTGCCAAGAACAGCTCAGGGGGTGGTGGGGAGAAGGGGGTTTAACATGTTTAACCTGGGTCCCCAGGGACAAAATCATTGCCTTCAGCCACACCTCTGTCATCTTCCCATACTGGAACGATGCCCCAACGATCGATACTTCCATACAAATTATTGAGGAGGTCAGACGGGATTCAACAACCTAGGAAGCTGAGGATGCCCAAATCTTCCCTGGTTTTGTTAGAACCAGCTTAGGTGGTTTTTTAATCTTCATCCACCAAACAAGGATTTCAAAATAAAGAGGGTTTATGATCATACCTGTGATTATACCACAGTGAAATGCAGAGAGGCCTGTGCGCAAGACCACCTAAATTACACAGCTAAGATCAGCTATGGAGATGCTCGCGCTGCGGAAAGCCCAGCCAGGACTCTGAGGAAGGCAGCAAATGAACGAGCAGACACAGAAATCCCATTTAAACCAACCCCAATTACAGCATTTACAGTTAAACGCTGTGACGTGCATTGCTACCACAACACATAACAAATTCCTCAACCGAACCTGGTTAGGAAATTGAATTCCTGATGACATTTCATCTTCCACAGTCTCCTACCACGGCCTCTAAATTCTAGTGAATGCCTGGGAGCTGAGGGCTGTCCTGTGCCATCGAGCCGACGTTAAAGAACACAAGTGCAATCAAAAATGCAGCTGAGGGAGATATCTCCCCGAGTTTTGGGTTTGCAACTGCCATTATTTCTCCCCCACGCAGTTCAGAGAAGTCTGTAGAGGCAAGAGAGGTCAAGGAGAACAAAGAAATACCACGCAAAATTACTACTTGCAGGTGCTCTAATTTCTTCTTTTTTGGACAGGAAGGGCCAGCATATCCAGCTGCAAATTAAGTGCCAGAAATCCCAAGCGCCCGGCTATACCTTCCATGAATCAAGCTGAACTCCACATAGCTTTTAGGATAGAACAGATAGAGCATTTCTAGCCTGAATTTTAACTATCCAAAACTGTCAGGTCTTCACATTCTTGACATATCCCTAACAGACACAAGGTCAATTTTAAAGACTGCTGCATGATTTACTCTCACACTAATAGGAAAAGAAAAACTTAAATAAATCTGTCATTAATCTGTATCAAGTTTTGTTATTTAGGTGGAAACTTGCAGAAAGCTTCTCTGTGAAAATCAATGTCCCTGAAATGAGAGCACCAGAATTTTAAGCATCCTGTTTTTGTTAAAGACTTTGCCTTTGTAGTTTGCTATTTAATTAGGAATGAAACCTAATTTCTAAATCACCGAGTGCTCATGCTTACAAAAGAATTACAGTTAACAGATTCGCTGGGATATAAAAATTAAGACTTTACAAATGCTGGTTAATCAGCACTGAAAACCAGATAGATCAAAGCCTGCAATGAGGTGGGCAAACCAAAACCAGCCACAACTCTCTCCTCCTCAGGTATGACACCAGGTGCCCCAAGCTGCCCAACTTCTTGTAAAACAGGAAGCAAAAACATGCAAACGGCCCAAGCATGTCTGAAAAGGGAAAAGTGAAGGAACTAACTTCCTACCTACTGCGCTCTGACCACCCTTGAGGCTGCAAGGAACTCTTTATGCAGGCAGATGAAATCCTCCTCGTCCAACGCAGAAGAGGATTGTTTCAGATCTGCAAACTCCCTCTCCAAATCTGTCCTGGCAAGACGACTACACTATTTGCTTCCTTTAAAAAAAAAAAAAAAAACTAAAAAAAAAACACCAACAACCAACTACCACTTAAATTTAAGCCTAGATGAATAAAGGGCTAACTGTACAACTCGTACCAACAGCAGTGCCAGGAAAAGAGCCTGCTGCAAGATAAAAGCCCGATGTAAAGTGCATCATGTAAGGCAAGATCCTTCTTTTTGAGCTCACTTATCTTACATGGATCAGTAAGGTCTTGGTCGCAGAGAAGAGTTTGGGGGAGTGGAGGCGTTTGAGGTTTTTTAAAGCATTAGCTGGTTTGTAGCTAAACCAGCCTGTGGATGCAGTACTGATGAAGGGCCGAGGAGAGAGAACCCGCGCCTGCGTGCCCAAGATCTTGCCTTTTTTTTATTTTCAGCTCTGACAGATGTTCTTCCCCTGCCACCCAGAATTACTCTTTTTGAAAAGAACAGAATCCACAAACAGCCAAGACACTTGCAGACAGTATAAAAAGTGGGTTTGAGGGTGTGAGGGGGAGGGTCAAAAGCAGAAATCTGTTTATCTGGCACCTAAATATAGCCCGGTTAACTCAGCAAACATTTTTTCTCTACTACATGCTATTTTTGTCTATATTTAGAGGCTGGACGGGACCAGCTGTAGCATCACTATTTTATTACCATTTAGCATTGTAGCACGACCATTTCATTACCCCCTCTTACAGGGAATTTGCTTTTGTTCCCCAGAATAAAACTCTGCCATTAAGTGACCGTGACCACTGACTTGAGTCTTGGCTATAAAAATTAAGTTTTCAGCTGAAGAGCTCTTAGCCTCACATGAAGGAGCTCTGCTCAGCTACGCCTGGCAGTGAACCAAGCCTTTAATAATCAAAGGGGACCCACTGGGAGGCTGCGACTCCAGGTCAGCCACGGGTTGATCGGTTAATTCATTCGACACGACACAGCTGCCAGGAAAAGACAGGTTTCAACCAACGGCCTTCTTCTAAGAAAAGACTTTTGGTATAGTAAAGAAAAAGAAGTTCACATCCTTTTTAAAAAGCATTATAGCCCTCCTTTGTTGTTGTTTTTTTTGGTGATAAGATTGCATATTTGAACACCTGTAGCTCATGGAACTTCTTTTGTGATGAGAATTACCGTACATTAGGATTAGGGCTACATAGAATTATTTTTTTTTCAGAATGGCTTAAAAGCAGACCTTGCCTGCTGAAGTTTTATCACCCAGACAGATCTACGTCAACGTAGCAATTTACCTCTTTAGATGAGTGCACAAAGAGACAATTGATTTAACTTCTCGGAATCCCTCCCTACGTAACAGATATTTTTTAAAAAGCACAGGCCACCGGCAACCAAAAGACAGCTTTTTACTCAGAAAAACCCCCACCATATTCAGCAATTTTTCTCCAATGTTTTCATGCTAATTTGTTGAGGTAGATGCCTTTTATTCTCTATGTAGGTGCTGCAGGAAAAGTGCACCTGAGTCTACAAAGCAATCCAGAGAAAATGGGTATCGAGGCACTGAATGGCTGTATCTGAGCAATCTCGGGATCACCAACATAAATGGCTAAAACCCCAGACTTGTACATTTTCTGAAAACGTGCAGAGCACAAGAAAGTTTTCAAACAAGCAGATGATGTCAGTGGAAGGAAGAAAACCTGCAGAGCAGGTAGGTGTAGGGCTACTCGCCTCCAAGCAAGGGATCTGAAACGTCCCTGGGTGATGTTCAGGCTCCATGCTCAGGACCTGGGAGCCTTCGGTTCTGCCTTGCCTGGGTCTTGCTGACCCAAGTGATGCAATGTCAGGCTGCAGACACTTGTGATTTAGGGTGTGATGGCCCCTCTCACATTTTGTACCAGGAAATCAAAGAGAGAACCAAGGCAACCCTGTGGGAGCTGCAGAGCAAACAACCTGACATCAAGTTACCTCTTTTGCGCAACCTATTCTTCAGTTGGATTGATAAAAATTCCATTAAGACGCCTGGAAAAAGCGTGGCATGTTATCTCCTCGTGATATATATCATTTCTTCAGTGTGAAGCAAGTCAAAAAATATTTCAGCTGCTGACCAACAAAATCAAAACATGTAATAGAGCTGAAGGCTTCCAGCTATGCAAGTGCAATATGTAATGGTCTTAAACTTCAGGCGCTATTCAGAAAGCAGCATCTCCTCCAGTATACGTTAAAACTTCAAATACCTGTAAAGATACCGCTTTTTCGGTACATTACACAAGCATCCACATTTCACATAGTTGTCTTGACCATCCTTAAGACATCTGCTTCAGATCATAAATCAGGTGGCCCTAATTAATGCTTCCAGATCCTATACCATGCAGACAAAGTACAAGCTCATTAAAACTTTACATTTTGTTTGCTACACATTCATAAATCTCGCATGGATTAAACAACTCCACCATAATGCTCTGGAAGATTGTTCGGCTGTATTCAAACAGCAGTCACCTTCAGTACCAGCCCCGCAGCCACAATTTTTGTGGCTGCTAACTCCAGTAAGCTTCAACAAACAACGTGGCTCTAATTCATAACATTCACCCATCGCAAAGTGCATTAAGAATCTTTTGTGGTGGAAAAAGTTGAAAAAAAACCCAAGACCACTACAATTAGACCTGCAACTGAAGGAGTCCTGTACAGCTCACAGATGGAATTTCCAGGGGAAACGAGAAAGAAAAGATCCACTGTGCTCCAGAAGTGAATGGCATGGACTCATCCCTGGCTTTCCCAATTTCAGTCAGGTCTCTCATGTGTTTGTCCTCACTACGACGATGGTGCAGCCTCACTCTTCATGGAAGCTTTCCCATCTGTACCTGTAAATACTGGGATAATGCCCAGTTTATACATCCTAATGATGTTCTAAATAATCAGGCTAGCAGTCTCCTATTTGAGCTCTTTGACCTTCACATTACAAAAGATTTTTTAAAAAAAAAACAAAAAACCAAACCAGATATTGTGTCTGTGCAAGAATCTGGTATGGAATCAAAAAGCTGAGATTTGCTTGATGATGTCCCTTTTGGACTTGCTTTGCCTACTCAAACAACAGTAACAGTCATTCCTGTGTAAAGCCTAAAGGCAAAAAAAAAATAGTTGGGGATATAAGAGGGAACTGGTAATTTGTTCCTAGTCATGGACAACACATGCTCTTGAAGTACCTGCCACGACTCTTGATGAGAAGACAACACCACTTGCAAAGCAGAAGGTAGAGCAGCTGCTTTCTGCACGACAGGAGCAGAGGTCGGGTCGGCCACCACAAAGAGCCAAACGGCATTTCCCCCAGTGCCCAATCCCTACCGAACAGCAGCGGCACAGACCTGCGTTGGCAATTACTGGCCGACATGCTCCCGTATTCTGGCTCGCCGTGCCGGCAGAAAGCACTCCTCGACAGCGCGTTCCCTCCTGCAGGCACGTTAATAAATCCAGCAAATGAATGGAGGGAAATAAGATGGATAGTTAGCGTTCCCTTGGGACTCCTCTAATGAAAGACTGCTGGGCCGCAAGACAATATCCACCCTGCAACAGAGCCAAAAAAAAAGGCCACGTGAGCTCTTCCTGCCAAGGCAAGCTGTGACTCGGAGATACCCTGTCAGAGTCATTTAAGAAAGAGCAAAATAAGAGAGTTGCACCACCTGTGTCCCTTCTCCGAGCAGAAGCATCGCGAATTATCTTCCCGCAGCAACAAGTCTAACTACAAGCGGAGAGTCAGAGGCTGCGTCTTCCTCCCAGCAATGGCCTGAACCAAGGTAACATCAAGTAAAACCGGAGTATCTGCCTTATTTAAGCTCTCCCAATGTTCTCATTATCATGGTATCTGAGTACATCTGCGTTTGGGTATATTGCTAATAGAGAAACGCCATCGGCTCGCCACGCTTCATTTCTCTCGCAGGCCTTGCAGAGCTAGGTTTCTACTGGGAAAACAGAAAGCAATCAAGTATCTGATGAGCAGGAGATGTGTTCTCCCCTTCGTGCAATCGCTGCGTTAACAGGATTTAAATGTGCAAAGACACGCAAGGGAAAAAACCTATATATATTTATTTTTTTA
>NW_009734403.1:259-461 GCF_000703405.1 Apaloderma vittatum | reverse complement strand
AAGTGTGTTTGTTAAATATCCCACAATTAGGAGTGGGGGCGGCGACGCAAACATTGTGCCCCCTAGACGATAACAATTCTTCAGAGTCCAAGGATGTGCGGGAGGGTGACACATCCCCCCAATCTGTAAGCACTGACTCATTTACGGAAAGCCAAGAACAAAATCCTTTGGGGGGGGCTGGTTGAGGAGGCTAAGAGCGCCG
>NW_009734403.1:0-231 GCF_000703405.1 Apaloderma vittatum | reverse complement strand
TTACGCCTCCACCGTAGGCACCCCAATATGGCGCCGAAGAAAAAGGGGAAAAGCGGAGCAAAAATACCTTCAGCGGGAAGAAGGGGGAGGTGCAAGAGCTAATTAGTACTTGTGAGAGTGAAAGTGATGAAAGTGAGAACAAAGAGGGCAGTGAAAGTGATATAAAAAAGAGGGAGTGTGAAAGTGATAAAAAGAAGAAAGGCAGTGTAAGTGATAAAAAGAAGAGGGGGA
>NW_009734402.1:0-31525 GCF_000703405.1 Apaloderma vittatum | reverse complement strand
TGACCACAACTCTCTGACTTCTTCCTTTCAAGCAATTAGTGACCCACTTCACTACTCGGTCATCCAGAATCAGAATTAAAGAATAGTATGTTCTTCCTAACAACAGCTGTAAGGTTCTGCAAGAGCATTTAATCTAAAACAATAGGACTTGGAATAAATCACAGATGAAAATTGCAGGTTTTTATTAGAAAGTGTCATGATGGACAATGAACCAGATTTACAACAATCATTTTGATAGGCAGCACAAGCATGACCTGTTAGTCTCGAAGCTTTAGGCCTGGTTGTTTCATGGACTTTATCAGGGTTGGTTTTTTGGGTTTTTTTGCCCAGTGGCAATAGTGGTTACAGATCTGTAAAATTAGTTAAAGGAGAATCAAAGCCAAAAGAGTCATTAAGCACAACATCAGTATTGCCTGGGAGCTCAACTTCCCAAGATCTTTTGAATATAGTTCTACAGAGATACATGTGATATTATTTCACATTATATGAAATTGTCTTTTGATTTCCAGTACAAAACAAACTCATTTATTTGAGAGAAATAAACACCTAATATTTTCCCTTCTTAAGAAAATGAGGTTTGAGTTGTTATCACCACAATCATGCGTGTGGTTCAGATGTTCTCAGAGGTGTGCTCTGCAGTCTTGATTCTTCCAAAATGTGGAACTTGCCAAATATGTATCATGTCTTCCAGCCCGTAAACCATGATTTCATTCCCACAGAAACCAAGATATGGGAGGCAAGAGGCTCTTGTAAGTGTCTAGACCTTACCATGAATTTAAATGCCCCTGATTCCTGCAATTTAGACACAACCTAAGTGGCTATGCTGAAGATTTATAGTTAGGTATAACTTAAAGAGGATGATTAATAATTTGTACAGGAAATCTGTCTTTTTCTCCTGTAGGTAACAAAGAGGCTTGATTTTGTGGTAGGAATGGGTGGTATCCTTCATGTTTCTGGTTAACTACATTTTGAACTGAGGATTTAATGTACCACTTGAAAAATCTAAAAATAGAAATTTTATTCAAATTAAGAAAGTCTTTCAAATTTATTTCCTCTGCTGGAATACTGTTAAGAAAGGCAAAACCTACTCTTTTTTTTTTTTTATCATCCTCACATATTTGACTTAGTGATGCAGAGATTTATATATACAAGAGAAGAAATCAATTTTTGGAATGATGCTACATATTAGAATTTTGCAGGCTAGAGGTACGGTGTTTGAACCTGAATTTCTTGTATGTCTGGAGAATTGCTCTGAACACTGAAATGCCCTTTTCTAAAAGTTTCTTCCTTGATTAGATTTTTTTTTTTAAATGAAAATTTACCTGTAAAGTTGCCACCAAGATCTGCGATTCCAGGATCTTTGGATACATGTGGCTGAACACTGGAACAGATTGTCCAGAGAGGCTGTGGAGTCGCCATCCTTAGAGATACTGAATAGTCATCTAGACGTGGTCCTGGGCAACTGGCTCTGGGTGGCCCTGATTGAACAAGAAAGGTTGTCTGGCAGAGAGGGACCTGGGGATTCTAACCACCAAGAGGCTGAAGATGAGCCAGTGCGTGCCAAGGTGGCCAAGGCAGCCGATGGCATCCTGGCCTGTGTTAGAAATGGTGTGACCAGCAGGAGAAGGGAGGGGATTGTCCCCCTGTGCTCTGCACTGGGGAGGCCTCACCTTGAGGGTTGTGGCCAGTTCTAGGCACCTCAACCCAAGAGAGATCTCGAGGGGCTGCAGCGAGGGCAGAGTAGGGTGACGGAGCTGGGGAAGGGCCTGGAGAATAAATCTGATGAAGAGCGACTGAAGGAGCCGGGGCTGTTTCGTTTGGAGAAAAGGAGGCTGAGGGCAGACCTCATCACTCCCTGCAACTGCCTGACAGGACGTTGTGGAGAGGTTGGGGCTGACTCTCCTCACGGGTAACGAGCGATAGAACAATGGGAACGGCTTCAAACTGCAACAGGGCAGGGTCAGAATGGACAGCAGAAAATGTGGTTTTTCAGAGAAAGATTAGCCAGACCTTGGCACAGGCTGCCCAGGGAGATGGTGGAGTCCCCATCCCTGGAGGTGTTTAAAGGTCGTTGAGATGTGGTGTTGGGGGAGATGGGTTAGGGGTGAGCTTTGTAGAGCAGGGTTAGTGGTTGGGCTCGATGATCCCAGGGGACTTTTCCAACCTGAGTGATTCTGTGATTCTGTGGTTCTTGATTAAACTTGCAAACATCAACAATTACCTAGACTTACTTGTAGCAACTACATATATATACACACACATCCCACTGCTTGGCAGAGGCTGCACTCAAGACTGCACATCTGTATCCAAACAGATATACATGTGGTTTCTGTTACTTAACATATATGTGGTGCAACTGTTGTTTTCAGTGACAGTAACAATGTCATTCTTCAGAGACAGTGATAAATTAGAAACCAGTTTGTCCTGTCCTGCAGAAGGGGGTAATTTTCTTCTGATGCCTGAGTAGGGCTTGCTTGAAAGCTTTATATTGAAATGAATTTAACATGCTGAAGTAATTATGCTTTCAGTATTGTCATTCTGTGATGGAACACAAGATGTAATAATCATACCTTTTTTTTTTGCATAATTATAAGTGACAGATGTCTAAGGCTCACTGTCATTTTAGCCTGACATTTTCAATTATTGCAGCAGTATTGATGGAAAAGGATTAAGGAGCTCTCAGATGCCAAATCCCATTATTTCAACTCTATGTAGAGTTGTCAAGTCCTAATAATTCCACAGGGATTTAGCCATCACAGCGTAAAAAGGCGAACAAAAGGTCTTCATAGCAATCTTAAAACAATTACGGGCTGTCAAAATGTCAATTATCAGAATGTAATGAATATCTAATTTTATAACATTCACTTAGTAATTTTAAATTTATGCCCTCTTTTTAAAGTGACATAGTGGTCAACAGTTATCAACATTCCTTAAATAAGACTTAAAAATGTATAATTATTTATCCTGGCATCTTAGAGTTGTGACTCATGCCTAGCCCAATGAAAATATATCCAATGTGTAATAAAATGGATTGGATAATTTTTCTTTTCATCTGACATCTTCATGTCAACAATTTGCAGGCTGGTCTTTCAAGTTTTTCAAAGGGAGATAATTCATAAAGAGCTTCCCTGCTTTATTGTTAAGACACTTTCATGAAAAATGAGACATACTCGGTACCTCACTGACCTCTTTTGTATTGTTGTAAGATACTTTAAAATGAAATTATTCCATGAAGAATTGATTTTAGTCTTTACCCTCTTCTTTCAAAGATTCTGACTATCTACCTGTAAAGTTTTCTTTCTTTAATCTTAGTGTGTCCAGGAAGCTAACTTCAAGGTTTAAAATCTCAGATGAAAGAAACTTATTCTTTGTGCTTAGACCTAGCTCTTTTTCTTTAATGACTTCTTTTTTTTTTTTCTTTCTTTCTTTCTTTTTTTTTTTTTTTTAATATGACCTGGTTTTTTTGGACAGCTGCTGCAAAAACAGGTACTGGATTGTGCATTGAAGATGACCCTTCATATCTGTTGGCAGACCTCTTAACCCGAAGACCTTTTCTTATGGAAGATTCTATTTCTTTAGTAGCTTAAAGTTTTGCGAGAAGTCTACATGAAATTTAGCACAGTCATTTCATATTTATGGGTGAAAAAGGTCATGTTTTTAAAGATAACAGGCACTGAAAATGTGTCCAAGACAAATGGAATACTGGTGTGATCCATTCAGTCCTATTTATTTGTTAAAAACTGAATTGAATGTATTCTGGTTTTCTAACTAGATTCAGAAGTGTTGGCTTTATTCATCATTTGTAACAATGAATTATAACAGTCTAACAGAGGAGGTGAAAAATATGGCATGTGGAGAGTGGGAGACTGCAGTATTTCTGTTTGGCTAGAATGGACCAATGCTTTTACTACTATTACAATTTTTGTTTAAGAATATCACCAGTGCCTATAGGATTTCCAGTCTGCTTGGAACTCCTCTGAAGAGACAGTGCCCATAAAGTGTAAGCAGACTGTTGCTCAGTTTCTCAAGGTGTTTTTGATTTTCAGCCACAATTGGTAGCAAACTGATAATGATGTTGAAGTAAACTTTCCAGTTTATTCATTGATTTACTGAAACATACTCCTGACAGCCTCCCATGATGTCTTTGGTTGTGTCAAGATGGAAGGTGTTAGTTACTCATGACCTTGCTTGGCTTGGCCTTTTCTTATTGCAATTAAGCATGGACTTGAGGTTGCAGGAAATGCCCTCTTGAACTCTAGCATTCTCTGCTGATCCTTTCCAAAGACTATCCAAACATTCTGAGGTAGGTGCTGGATCATATCCAGTGAGTTTGGCTACGAGGTTACTTTTGAACGCAGCCCTTGATCTCAGTGATCAGGTAGTTAGATGCCCACTTTGTGACCTCAACAGGAAACAATAGAATCATAGAACATCTCGAGTTGGAAGGAACCCATTGTATCCAATGCCCTACTGCCTAAAACTAAACCATATGACAAAAAGCATCATACAGATGCTCCTTGACAGTCTGACCACTACCCAGGGGAGCCTGTTCCGCTGACTGACCATCCTTCTCAGTGAAGTTATTTTTTATTAGAATATATAAAAATTATGTTACTTGCTTTTCAAGTATAACAAAAAGCCTGAGATTGGTGGATTATAACGTAACTCGCTTTTTGGATTTTGAGAGAAATGTAGAGGCAGAAATCCAACCTCCTTCAAAACACAGATCTGTTTCTTTTTCAGAATGTCCTAGGATTGTGAGAGTGGGGAACTATATCAGTAACCCCCAAAAGAATCCTTTATGAGATGTAAGACTCAAAAAGAGAAATAAGAATAGCAGAAACAAACAAAAATGGATTTACAAGTAGGGAAAAACTGACAGTAAACTCTGTGCCCATAACCTGAGCCCTGTTCATTCTGTTATTGTAATGTATATGTTGTGTAATTCCACATTGATCTACAGGTTAAATAACAGAACACAAGGTGCAGACAGCAAAATGGTAAGAGGGCAGTTTTGTGCAAATTAAAATGAAGATCAAATCTCTCATTCTACTTACTAGTGACTGCACTCTAAGAACTGATGTGGCTCTAGGGATACTGTAGAAAAAATAATATTTAATCCTCTTTAGCTAGAAGAATTAAAGCTCTGCTAAAGTCACGGAAGTGCACCAGGCATGCTTGAGGGAAGGAGGTACGTAGCATCAATGACACAGATGTGATCTCATAGAAATGAGTTTTCTAGCTACGGCAAGTTTTTCCTTGACAAAAGTTTTAGCCAGATCCCTGGCTGCAGTACTTTTCTATTGCATTGATTTTTGTCTGATTTTTAATAACAATCATTTTTTCATCTGTTAGTCACTGAGACATGCCAGAATTTTGGTATATTCCTTCTTGACAGTTCAAAGACCATTAGGAATCAGGCTGTTTGTTTGGATTCTGGGTTTGCCGTGAATGATTACTGTAGGTCTTTTGCTCATTCTTTTTTCCCCACTTCAATGTGTAGTTAGCTAGTTTGCCTGGATCCCAGTAATTTGTTGCTATGACTGTTGGATCCTGTCCCTTGCTTTGTGTCTTCTAATGAGCTCAATAGTTCATTTTGAGCTTCTGCATCTGGTAACGATAATAAGCATGACATCTCTGTTAGTCACAGCCGTGTCTGCAGTGAAGGGCACACTGGGTTTTGAGTTTAAAATAGATTTTTCTTCTATAGTCTGTGCACTCAAGCCCACAATAATTACTGAACAAAATGTTCTTAGACATTTGCTTGAATAGCATCAATCAATGACACTGCTTATGAAGGAGAAAGTTATTTTTGAGGCATAAAGAGGCTATGAATATAAGCTGGCATTTACTTTCATGCCGCACCAAAATCTAGACCTGACATTTTTGTTTTCATTTTAATTTAATCAAGAGGTATGCTGTGATCAGACTGCTAAATGTCTGTGTGTTCTCCTTCCCTACAAAACAGCAGAATGGAGCGACCACTCCCTTTTGTCCTGAAATGATATACCCTTAGTTCAAGGAGAGGTGTAGTGTTATGTCAATAGCCATATTAGGAGGTTTTTATCAAAAACCTACAAAGTTCATCCGTGCAACTGGAAACTCATTGAAACAGGAATAAAATCCAGGGAGAACTTTCAGGTACTGAGTGTAGTGAAGATGTATGGCTTATTTAGACAGAGAATAGGGGCAGTCTTGGCTTATTACAAAGGCTTTAGCTCTCATTTTGTATAAAGTCTCTAACTTTGCCTGTTCTGAAAGTTGTTCTGCTCAGGAATCTTCCTCTTAACAGCTGGAGCCTTAGACCAGGCAGCTGCTATGGAGATTCATATGCTAGCCTCCTCTGTAAAAAGGTGCATGGAAGAATGTGTCTTCTGGCACCAGCTGACACCTCTTTTTGCACTTTCAGTAGCCACAGGAGGAACTGGCAGAATATTTCTTTTGAAATACTGCAAATTTGCCTTAAATGCTGTAGAAGTTGTAGTATCTGGGATCTGGCCGTGCTCCGTAGGTTAACAAAACGTGAGGTCACGTGGTCACCTGAACAGGAAAGATCAGTAATTAGAGCACAAACAAGCTGCTTTGGAGTGACAGGTTAGGGCTGTCTGTTGAACTGAAAGAGCTGCCATGAGGCATTTTCTTTGTTGCAAATGCAATTAGCATCAGCCGAATACTGGGAGTTGTCCAGGCCTGTAAGACATTACTTAACAAAACATTGTTTCTGATATGCACATTATTCAAGAAAGACAAGGGAGTAGCTATGTTTTGGCCATAGGGTACCATTAGCTTTTTGGGAAATGGCAGATTCTGGAGGAAACATCAATGCTATCCCCAAAAGAAGTTCCCCAGTGTATGCGTTTCCTTCACAAGAAGCCCAGTTCTCTGATAAAACACAATGCAGACCGCGTAAAAAGTATTTAAAGTTGGGAAAGAATGAAAAGTGCAGCAAAGAAGCGTAACATTTCCAGTACTTTCCTCCTGACCAATTAGGTCCACGTGAGTTTGAAGGGAGGGAGACAATTTCATGATTTCTTCCAATAGGAGAAAGAAGTCATGAAAGTATTACGGCTGGGTTGAGTTAGACCTCGCAAGGGTGTAAAAGTTAGTAAATTGCAGATTAGTTAAACTAGATCTTACACACCTGGTTTTTCCTTTCCAGTTAAAATAAACATGCAAAAAGATCGGTGAGGGGGAGAGTATGAGACTTTAGAATCTATAGAACCTGGATCTCCAGGTGGATTTACAGTGGCTAAGCTTTCATTGATAAATAACAGAAGGAGGGGTGCTATGTTTTTTTTTGTACCAGCTCTTTCTGAAGAATCTTATATAATAGACATGAATTGTGAAAAATGATGCAAACGGGAATCTCAGGAAATCCAGTAATGATATTTAAAATCAAGTATGTAGCTTTAAGGTACTTAGAAGATGCTGCTGTCATTTTGAAAATGTGTATTCATATTTTATTTGGTTTGCTACTGTCATACTGTCAGATGGAGATACAAGTGATAGTTTCATTGCCTCATTTTAAGGAATGCATTCTTGTCTAGTAACTTGAAAAGCCAATTAATTGAAAATGAGTTTTTAGCATGTGAGGAAGTACCATCATTTAGTGTCTTCCTGAATTAGAGTTTAATCATGGTAAAACGATTTCTCAGGAGAACAGAGTGCAATTTCAGTTTCAGATACTGTAGACTTCTAAATGTAGGGCTACCTGTATGTGTCATTTCCACTGACATTGCTATTAATACACGTAGCATGTGCATACAGGATCTACGCCTTGCATGTCACCAGGTGAATACTTTTATATATGGGCCATGTACAGGTATATAGAGAGCCAGAAACATCTATGACTCTGACCGTGCTTTGCTGCTGAATGCTTTGTGGAAATGTTGGCAGTACTTGTCTTTTTAGTTAGTGGAGAAAGGGAGAAGGTTATAAATTAAAGCCATGCTATTTCATGGTGCAGAGGTACGACATGAAGCGTGTAAGTTGAAGTTCATCCTTTCCGAAGTCAAATAGAATTAAAAAAACCCCATAATTTCAACAGAAATAGAGTGAAGTCTTCTGCTGTGTTCTGGGTGAAGTTGTTGTGAGAAGCAGGAATAAAAAAAATGAGCTGCTTGCTCTGAAGTGCTATTTTGTGTGACATTTGCATTGACTTCAGATGTGAAAGTGAACCAAAATAGGCCACCCTTCTCTTCTGACATTTAGTCTACAATGCTAAAATCTTGGCAGAAGGCTTTGGAATCCAAAACCAGAATTCTTTATTCCATTGAACAGGCAGCTTGAAACTGGCGTGACTTGGAAGAAGTAGGTCTTTTCAGGATGGAGGGCATGATTATGACAAGGATGTGACTGACAGGACATTTTCCTTCCAAAGGGATGCTTTCCCGTTTGCAGACTGACTCAAGGTGCTGTACACAACTGTTTTACCTGCATAGAACTCTTCAGGGTTCTACCCTTCTGTAATAGGAAGAATTTTACCGTATAAGAATTACAATAAAAGCATACGATTGAAGAGGAGGAATGTAGTAAGTAAATCGCTCATGATATTTATGCCCAACTATATAAAATAAAAAAAAAATTTAGTTGTTCCTGGTGTGCGTGGTAAGTGCCAGTACTAAGTCACAGTGCTTCGATCAGCCTCGTTCCCTTTCCTGTGTTTGCGTGTCGCCTGCCTGTTCCCTTGGGAATCCTCAGGGAAGGAACCTTGACTCTGCGACTTTAAACCAAATATCTAGTATGGGAGCAGAACGTTAATACCATCAAATTGTTGCCACCTGTATTAAAACTATACAGAAACGGTAAATACCTCAAGCCTTGCTTCTAACTCCAAACAGTAAATGCAAGTTTAAAGAGGACCTTTAGAGTCTCAATTTTGTTTGGCCTGTTTCGTGATTTCTAGCTTTGCTATGTCAGGTGTAAAGTGGGGAACATGCAGAGCTCTGGGATTTAACACCATCAATGTACCTTCAACTCGAGTGAGATAGATAGATTCTATACTAGGCATTTTGCTGAGTGATAGACTTCTGAAAGAAATCCTGTTTTCCAAGAATATTCAAGATTTCTGTGTTCCCTTAGCCCCTGCACAAAAGCTTACACATATAATTCCAATCTGCACATGTAATTACTACAGTACCAGTAAGGGATGCATGCAAGAAAGAAAGGTTCTGTACAGTGTTCAGAGTTTAGCAACTTGTGCCTGTTTTCCTTCCTAAACCAAAGTTTTGTAGGGATTGAAAGGGAAGTTAAGTTTGATAAGCACTGAAATAAACCTTCAGTGGGAGAGAACTTGTTAAGTTTCTGCACAGACTATATTTACTCAATTCTGAAGAACCTTTATCATTATGGAATAATGATTCTGAAGAACCATTATACCATAGAACATGGACGTTTCTCCATGTTTCCTTATATATTTGGGCTAGAAGACATAGGGAGTATACAATCAATATAGGGGGGTTTATCCCGTAAATTCTTCTTAGAGCGGTTTCAAGGACATTTTCCTTAGTTAAGGTAAATCTCTAACAATGTAAGAATATTATTCCCCTTAAAGACACATCTTTACAGATGAATATATATGAATTGAACAATATAATTAATATGTCAAGACACGAAGTTCTTATAATTCTAAAAAAAATACGACTATTTCAAAGTCCAATTTGGTAACTTCTCTAGCATTCCCGTAGAAACCATTGTGGTGGCATAGGAAGAAGCCATTATTGTTTTGTACCATTATGCACCTTCTCCCAAGATATATATGTTTTATTAAAGTGGTTGTATACTTCAGTCAAATTTCTGCCGTGAACTCCTACTATCACCCATGGCTGAATTTACAGAATTTCTAAAGCCAACATGTCAGGAGAGCTGGAGAGACGATGCATGGGTTTAATATCATTTGCCAGTGGGGATTCCTGGAGCTCAAAATAATCATGTCTTTTCCGTTAATTGTGCAATGTGATGAGTATGACATTAATCTTCATAGAAAGTTCAGTTCTCCTGAGAATGTGGAAGACTAATATAAACCACATTAATAGAAGGAAGGAGCAAAGTAGTATGGGGTTACTTGTGTATAATTTAAATCTTATTAAAGAAAGTCAATACTTTTCTCTCTGCAATTTGTCAGAATCAAGCATTCAGGATGACAGGTAACAAGTGTCTCGATATTGTGAGCATGTGTATATATAACTCATACATCTTCTTTTAGGTTGAAATTTCAAGACCCAGAAGAATTATTTCTGAAATTACTATCTCATCACCATTTATGAAGTTGTACCTGAAAATCTGTCTATTAGAAATGCCCTATTTCTGGGGGCTGCGCTTCTGCTATAAAAATTGTGCCTTAGGCTAAATCCTGATTCATAATGCTGCCACCTGAGGATGATTTTTTTTTCCAGTGTTACAGAAATTGGTTTGACTGTCTGTTTTGACTGTCTGTGGGGAAAGGGATTGAAAGTTGGGTGACTTCAAACTGGGACTTATTTGGCAATGCAAAATGAAATGTACATCTGTCCTTTGGGTTTTTTTCCTTTGTAGACAGAAAAATCTTTGTATTTTCAAAAATAGTTCCTTGTTGCCACTTTAATTAAAAGAAATCTGACCGTGACTCTAATTTTCTCCTTTCCTGCTACCAGTGTGATTAGAATGTCACAACTTGATTTTAAGCGTGACTTCAGTTCAGGATCAGAGGGATGTGGGATAAGAAGAAGCAGACATCCTGAGAGTTGTTGAACTCGGTCTTGCAATGGAAGGTGTGTGTGAGGAAGTTTTCTGAACCACAAGCAGGGGATTTAATAAAGAGGTCAGTGGAAGCAGGAGGAATAGGCTGGTGATCTGGCAGGAGAGCTGTGCCCTGCATTCATTACGACGTGCAGGAGCAGCTAGAGGATTTTTTTTCTTTTACAGATCTCTCAGGAAAGGATTTCTCTCTCTACGGCTAATCCACGTGACGGCCTCAGCTCACACTTTTTGCTAAGGTCAGCTCTCCAAATACTTGGACAAAGCAATACTCCGGGGAGGCAGAAGGAGTAAGATGACAAGGGGCCTCTAAACTTCGTGTATATTCCCTGGATTGTACCCAAACCAGCATGACCTTACCATGCCCCACGGCATAACTGCTGCCTCTGCGCAGATTAGGCATGTAAGTTTATTTGCCCTCCTGAATGCTAGGCACAATTTCCCACACCGGAGTTTTCTTACTTGTACTTTGCCATTTTGCAACTATTTGCAATTCTATTCATTTCTGTAGCTGAGGAGACAGGACTTGTGTTGTGGTTCCTTGTACAACAGAACTCTCAATGGTCAAGGGAATAGGGCTATTTAATGCCTCAGTTTACAGATATGAAGACGTTGGAACTCTGACTGCAGTCACTTGGTGAGGTGTAATTTATGGATGTTTATGCAGCACTTGGAAATTCATGTACATAAGTGTCACTCTGCAAGAAATACAGTGCAGGCACCTTGCTTGGGTCTTTCATCGCACACAGGAGCAACCCAGGCTCTTGCTAACTGCCCTTGGGGTCAGTAAAACTAGTGGGTTAATGAGACTAGCTGCATTCAACCAGTCATGAGTGAAAGGTGGGTAAGTATCTCAGTTAACCTGGATGACAACAAACAGTTACAAAATCACTTTGCCACTTAAGTGCTCCTGAATTCTCAGTAGGTGCAGATAAAATTTTGAGGTAAAAACTTTTTATCCTGAAAAATGCACACAATGATCATGATTTTTGCCAAAACTTCACTGAAAAGTTTTGGCTAAAATAGAGCTTGAGTAACAAAGGAAAATAAAAAAGTTTTACTTTTTCTCCCAAAATTCACTTTATGAACAGTCACTTACTTTGAATAAAGTATTCTGTTCAGTCTAAAATATTTTATTTTCTATTTTTACTTTTTCTTTCAGAATTTACAAGCTAATTTGTGGTTGTTTTTTCTTCCATCAGTATCATCATTCCCCAGAAAAAGAGATTACTCACAGAAGTGTAACATTTAGTTATGTATATTTGGAAAGGTGTTGGTATGGCTTTACATATATACATAGATTCACAAATGTTCTTGGACATATTACTACCGTGTTGGCTTATTCCATGGTATTATTCTGCAGTAATTATTGGTTATTTATCTTTACTTATTTTTGCCTTGTATCAATGTTTTGGGAAGTATTGCTGATGTATTTCAGTCATAAGTAGATCTCTAGACATTAGTTGTGAATACATTGTCTAAATAGAGACATACCCACTAGACTCTTTTAAGTGTCTGCCTTTTATTTTTTTTCCAGGCATGTAAGCTTTTATGAGCTTGAGATTTGTAGTCCAAAGACACTCAGAGACTAAGGACATTCAAAATTCAGAGTCATGGTAGGGAAAAAAATTACACCATCGGTGTTATAGAGTAATTTTTGTCTTCTAAATGCATTCACAAAGTAAAAGAAGCTTTACTTAGCTTTATGAAGAGATTTTTTCACCTACCCAGTTAATGGAAATAAATACCACAAATCTTAGGCTACTGCCATTTTCGTATATCAGCACTGAAGTGAAATGATCAGCACAAATTCACTGAGTTCTCTGTACGGCCCGTGGTTCATTTTGTCAGCTGAACCTTAGACAAATGTGACAGTATCCGCTGCTGAGTTTCTGCCCTAATATTCCCATCTGATGCAGCTAGGGACCAAGAGTACAGCTTTGGTGAGAATGGTATTAAGATTACCCCAGGCACAGATACAGGCTGCACAATGAGTGGATTGAGACCAGATTTGGGCGTCTTGGCAGATGGTAAGATTGACATAAGCCAAGAGTGGGCGCCTGCAGCCCAGAAAGCCAACCCTGTCCTGGGATGCATTCAGAGCTGAGTGACCAGCAGGGCGAGGGAGGGGATTCTGCCCCTCTGCTCTGCGCTTGTGAGACCCCACCTGGAGTGCTGCATCCAGCTCTGGAGCCCCCAACACAAGAAAGACCTGGAGATGTTGGAGCGAGTCCAGAGGAGGGCGACCAAGATAGTCAGAGGGCTGGAGCACCTCTCCTGTGAGGACATGCTGAGAGAGTTGGGCTTGTTCAGCCTGGAGAAGAGAAGGCTCCTAAAGGGGAGACCTTCCAGCGATCTGCCAGTGCCTGAAGGGGCCACAGAAGGCTGGGGAGGGGCTTTTGACAAGGGCCCGCAGTGATAGGACGAGGGGCAATGGGGGAAGCTTGAAGAGCGTAGGTTTAGACTAAACATAAGGAAGAAATTCTTCACCCTGAGGGTGGTGAGACACTGGCATAGATTGCCCAAGGAGGTTCTGAGATTCAAAGACAAAACACCATTTTTATTGTGACTTAGGCCAGTGGCAAATAGGAATGTTGTGGGTGCAAAAAGCTAGGTTGGCAGTGCCAGCAATGGGAAGGATATTCAGGGAGAAACAAAACAGAAACCTCAATCCATTGGGCAGTTATCTGGCATAGATTGAAGCATCTTTTTGGAAGTTTCCCTCTGTTATTTTAGATTGTTTTTTAATGTTGAATTGAAGAATTGTGGGGATGTTTCTGCAGTCTTGTCAAATGTCATTATTAATTTATGTCTGTATTAGTGTATGTCTTTCTGCAGAAGACTGAAAGCTTGGTAAATGGACCACGGTAGCATTTCTTTGATGAGATGCAACCTGTATTCAAGTAACATTTGGGTCTTTTTTTTTGCTGGGTTGATCCCCAACAGACTGGATGCTGGCAATAAATTTTTTCTTTTCCTCACTTCTGAAGAGATGATGGCCTGAGGATATTCCTACCTCTCAGATTAGTCATCTTTATTCCTTTCTCTTGTAAAGTATTTTGTTTTGCATTAATTTTGAGGATAAGAGATGACATGCTGTGCATACTGCCAAAGTTCATATTTTAGTGATTTATTTCAGCTTAATAGCCTGAAAGAAGATAGTGTTTCTAAGAGACGTTCACTTCTCAATGGTATGCCTGTCCAAAGACTAAAAAACTTCCCAGTTTCCTGGAAACAACTAGTTGTCCGTTATGCCAAAAATCATCACCAGTATTTCCAGTATTTTCTTTTCTTGCCTGTTGTTGTTACTGTAATGCAGACACCGAGAGATCACCCTTTTTTTGTAGCTTGTTATCTTTATGCTTTGTTGAGTACATATTCTACCGTCTCACCAGGTATGGCTGGTTCTGTATGCATCAAATAGAATAGAGTGAGCCAATGTATTCTTTCAAATTTGGTTTTGATTTCTTGCTTTTGGTACTATTCTGTTCCATATGCACACAGTCTGTCTCCATTTGATCACTTTTTGAAAGTGACTTCTATGAGAAATATCTCAGATGTTTACATCTCACATTTTTACATTTGAATGCTTCTTTTGGGAATACGA
Source organism: Apaloderma vittatum (assembly GCF_000703405.1). Classification (NCBI taxonomy): domain Eukaryota; kingdom Metazoa; phylum Chordata; class Aves; order Trogoniformes; family Trogonidae; genus Apaloderma; species Apaloderma vittatum. The sequence goes on along the minus strand of NW_009734402.1, from coordinate 17,184 downwards.
GAAAAATATTTCAAGATTATGCAACTGGTTTTAATTTTCCTCTGAATTTTGCATTGTCACACCACTAGTAGGTGACTAACATATATGTTCACAGACTGCTAAGGAACAAACCAGCATAGATGACACTAAATGTAGCTAACCAGTTTTAGTGGAAGCTAAGGTAATACGCTCCACTCGAAGACCTTACTCACTGCCCTCTTTTGCTGCGGTACTTGTGTGATTAAGACTCTCATCAGTTTAAATTAGGTGAGCGAGGATTAAATTTTTCCTAAGGTACTACATCTCTTTTTTTGCACAGTACCACTGACAAAAAGATCATTGCAAGATGAGTCCTGTAAGATATATATGTATATATATGCTTAAAGCAAGGGAGGGGAAAGGGAAAAAACCTCTTCTTTGAAAGGAAGAGATTAAGCTATTGTAGCCTCAGGCAGCAGTGATTTATATTCAGCAATTTATGAGTGCTTTACTGACTTCTTCATTATTCAGTAGAAGAAAAATCCATACTTGTTTTTGCAAGTGCTATATTGATATGTTCTGCAGGCATTTCTAGGATGCATCAATACAGTATTTCACATTAAATGTATGCCCTTTCCAGTATGTATTAGTACCAAAAATAATTCAAATGAGACTTGTTCTATAGCACATATACAATAGGCATCTCTTCAATCTGTTTCTCTAATCAAGCTTTGAATTCAAAGGGTGTATGTCAAGGTTAGTGGAAGAACAAAGTGGTTTAGTGCCACCACTACAATGCCCTGCAATTTAAGGAACATTAAAGTCATTTAAGTCTTTCAAGACTTACTGCTGAAAGAAAAGAAAGTGTGGGACTGTTACACTGTTTTCCCAGGCCAAGAAAGACCAGCTCCCACATTCCATTGTCTTTCAGGTTGCTGGCTTAAGTTCATAGTCTGCCATTCACGTAAAAATCTTGAATGAGAAGATCTTGTCTGGCCATGATGGAAAGTCCCAGGGGATAAACTTGTCCATTGGCCTTTATCCTTAATCTGGTGGTTTGTGCATTATTGATCACAAAAACCACACCCTTCTAGTGCTATAGGAGTTGAGTTAAAACCACGGTTTAACATACATTTTCCATGCTACAAGTTTGTTTAAAATTTCCCTCTTGGTTTTATATGCCGGTCAGATGGACCAAATGGATATCTATTGTTATTCCATTGTCTTATTAAAAAAAAAAAAAGAAAAAAAGAAGAAAGCACTAGACATTATTCTGGCCGATAGTGTAACTTGGATTTATTTTTTTATTTTTTTATATGACTGGTTTGGCAGGTTTTGACAAAGAAGAATTAAAGTCTCTGTTTTGCAGTCAAGCCATGTTTGGAATAGGTATTTCATATCTTTGATTTGTTTTCAGTTGAAGTTAATCATAGTTTTGGACCTAAGCCTCCTTTTGCATTTTTTTGCTGAATAGCAAAAGCTGGACACAGTTTTAGTAAGACTTACTTATAAAATCATTGCAAGAGGAAGATATTTTGAGTGAATTTCCTGGTTTTTCTCAGATGCCTTTCAAAAACCTGTTCTTTAGAAGCACAATTACAGAACAGCAGTAACAGTCTCCTGGAGTTTGTGGTATTTTTTGTGCTTAATTTCAAATTCCCCAAAAGTGATACTAGATGTTTGAAATTCAGTTTCATTTCTCTGAGACCTCTTGGGTTGCTTCTGCTCAGTAACAATAGCTATGTCAGGAGTAGTACCCAGTGTTTAGAAATTATAATGATGCTTCCATCAATAAAAATCAAGTATTATAACTGTCTGTTTATTAAAAGCTAGTCAGAGTTCAGAGTAGCATAGTTACAGTGTCTTCTCACTACTTCTACTGTACCACTTCTACTGCATGTAGATAGTTTTCTGTCATCTGCACCTTGATGAAAACCTTTGAATCCAGAGCTGGAAAGCTACTTTCCCATCTCATCATGGTTTAATTCTGCAAATCTTTCATGGAGGTGAAACCACGTATAAAATACTCCTCGCCTCTTAGACTAGCTGTGTTAAGTAAATTTAATCTTGCAAATATCTTTTTTCTTCTCTTTGTACATTTACTTTGACAGGAGTCTGATCTTTTCTCATCTTCATCCAATGGGAGTTTTTCTGCTGGCTTCATTAAAGGGTCTGGGTCTGGTCTATGCATTTTCTTAGGACTGCTATAGAGCAAAAAAAAAAAGCAAGAGAAGAAAATTATTAAATTAAGATTATTTCATCCGATCTATGATAAATTAAATAGTATTTCATCTTCCTTAAGCTTATCTTATTTGAATATTTGGATAAGGATTCGTTTGTTGCTTTTAAAATGCAATTTATTTTAAATGTAACAATTTAAATTAGAAGTATTTTAATACAATGTCAGTTATGTGGGTTAATTATAAAATCTTCTGTATAACTACTAACATAGTTCACACTTGTTCACTTACAGTAGCTAGAATGAAACTAGAAATTAAAAAACCAAAACCCTTCATGTTTTTGCTTTGTTCCTCAGCTATTTAAGCATATTAGCACTTTTAATGCAGAGACAATTTTGCATTGAATTTCTCTTGAGTATTGATATACATTTCTTTGAAACTGCTACTCTGTGGATCTCTACAGAAGAAAATTGTGATTGCCCAAATGTTTCTAAAAGGTAAATAAAGGATAGATGAAAGGAAGTACTTAAGATTTCATACGGAAAGCTTGAATGAAAAATTTTTGTGCCATACATTTTGGCCATAGTTTCTGTTCTTTCTCTTGAAGACTTTCCAAAATAAAACCCTGTGCTTTTGAGTCTGACAGGAGCCCAAACTTAGCAAACCTTTGTGTTTGTTACTTGTCTACTATTCCCCTAACATTTTTCTGCATTGGTTCATAGGAATTAGCAGTGGCAGAAATATGGCATGTCATTTGATCATACTGTTCTTGACAGGATTTTTTTTTGAGAACTGGGAAGAGTGGAGAAATGAGCCCTAGGATTAAGTGCTTTAGCAAGAATTGTAACACTTAAGGAAGGTCATGTTCTAAGAAATCTTTCTATATTTCAAAACATACAGTCAACACTTTTTCTAAGCAGTAAAAAATAGAAATAACTTAGAAAATATTTGACTGAAATGTACCCATGAGAATGAAAAGCAACACAAACCATGCTGCTTTAGTGACATATATATATACATATGCATATTATTATACATACATATATAAGCAGCTCTTAGCTAAGAGCTACAGCAATTAGAGAAGTATACTCAAAGCTGAAAGCATACTTGTCTCCACCCCTTCTCTGTTCTTGGAAGAATATTGTGTTACACAGAAGGACTGCTAGGACTGGTCTTTAAATTCCTGGAGGGCCTTCCAAGTCCTGCATTGTCAGCTGAGATTTAATCAGCTACAGCTAATTGGTTCCCCAGATAACACGGCGTTGTGGTTTATGCCTGTATCCTGCCTGATTGTGTTGTTTAGAGGGAGCTTAGCAAATAGGTAGGCTGCCCTGCAAGTTTGTTACAGTATGACTTCAGCTAGAAAGTTTCTGTGAAGTTCATGCTATTAAATGCATCAGAATTATGTAAGGAAGAGAATTTTATTAAATCTGCACATTTTAAAGCTTATATCTTCAATTTCCTAGATCTTCTTTTTGACGTACAATAGTCATTAATAAAAAATTCCTTTCTGAATTATTATTTCAAAGAACTTATCATTAAAATAATTGCTGTGAAGACAAGTGTTTTACAGAGGAACGGGCAGTAAATTACAAAGGGCTTCTCTTGCATTACCTCTGATGGGTTTTTCATTATTTAATAAACTACAGCTGATACAGTAGTGATAAATTGATCTTTCGGTGATTCATACGTGATAAAATATAGAAATCAAGTTAATAGGAAAGTAGAAGGAAATATGAATTCTACCTTTATGAAAGGAGTTGACATGCAGGATTCAGACTTGCATCTTCTCTTGGGACAGGTAAGTAAATGATATCTTGTAGATTGAGAGTGTTCTCTTGGAGTATGAGTGTTCTTTCTGGGTTTCTGTCTGATCTACATGGTAATGGTAATACAACTTTTAAAAAAACACTGTGGGGATTTTTCATTTGTACAGTTTTTTTTTTTTAAAGATAAAGTGCTATGGAATACATTTTTAATTGCTTTTCTCCATAGTTATTTTTTTCCCTCAATTAGAACCTTTTATTTAATTTTTAGGTTTATTCCCACTCCAAATTTTTTTGATCTATCTCTTTGTGTTGCATTGTTTCATTTGTATTTCTTTTGTAGGTATTTGAGAATAGCGTATGATGAAGTATTTTTTGTGTTTTGAGATAAACTAATGGGAACCCAGCAATCTAATACTATAAAATTGCCCATACAGCATAAATAACAGGTGTCTGCAATCCTGTAGTCTTTCTTTCTTTCTTTCCAGTTATTACTTTATAATTTATTATTCTTTAAGTGGTGGACTTAAGATCATTATTTCAGGCAAGCTTAGGTTAAATGCCAAGCAAATGTTGAAATGTGGTTACTAATTTTTACTCAGGTGTGGAAAGCATCCAAAGATTACTCTAAAATGGTTTATCTGGATTGGCACACCTACCATCTGTGTTTTTTGCAGCAATAGTAAATCTTTCTAAGTTATCAGATGACACATTTAAAATATTTTGGAGGAGCTGGACTATGTTGAGGACTGCCTAATGTAATCTGAAAAGTCCAAATGAAGAAATCTGGAATGTCCACTAAACTTGAGGCTGGTAGGTGCTCTGGCTTACGGCCTTGATCCAGCAGATCAAGGAAAACCAGTGAAAGAGCAAAGGAGAAAAATATGTCTACTCTAAACGGAAAAAAAATATTTTAGATCTGCTATATGGTGTAATTCTATTAGGTTTTTTGTAGGTTTAAAATAGTTGTGTTTGATCTATTGTTATTAATACAATCTTTTGTATATATTCTTATTAAACTAGTTTTTAACAGTTTATGCGGCAATGTCCAGTTCTTCTGCCTAATGTGAAATGAATTGCTCCAACTAGGAAGACTTAACAAAATAAGGTTGTCTGAAACTTAGAGTTCTGGGTAAAGAAGGCCCAAAATCTCAAAAAACATGGTAATATTACAGTCAAGTTCTTATTTCTGATTAGCATGGTATAAAACTCTGGACAAAAACAGAACTTCAGGAGGGTTAACAATATTAAGTCAGACTCCAATACTCCATAACTATTAAGAAAGCTTTCAAAGAATGTGGTGAGCTCATGTGAGATTGCATTCTTCATGTTTCGTGTGGTGTTTTAATATAAAATATAGTAACAAAACTAAGTAAATCAAAGCATGCATAACAAGAATCTCAGATTTTAACACTCATGTCATCAAATACAGAGCAAAGGCAGTTTTGATTTGGGAAATGCATAGGTACTCAGTAATATGTAGTCACATTTATTTTCCTATTTTAATGCTGTTTAAACATTTTAGAGTATCACTCTCAATATTTGACAGGGATCAAAACTTAGAAGATTTGTAGATAGAAGAACTATATCTATCAAAGGCACTCTACCTTCCTACTGTAAATGTGTAAGAATCTTTTTTGAAGGAGTGCTGTCATTGCCTTTTGTTTAGCTGAATGTTCCTTGTAGGTCAGAGTAATATTCAACTTGTGTATATGTGGCTCTGTGCCTGAGAGATGAGAAGACGTTTTTCTCTCAGGACTCTAGGATATTGTAGCTTTCCTAAATATTAGCATCAGGAAGATATGAGGCTTTTTTTTTCCTCTTTTCTTCCCAGTTTACACATAAGTGCACTTGAGTGTCCCTGTGAACTCTGTATGCTTTCCTAAATCCTTGATTTTATAGGTTGTTGGTGTGACTGGGTATGATTTTAGATGGCCTTGTAACTCATCAAAATAAATAATTTTAATAGAGTGGAAAAACCCTATCAAGAAATTTACAGAACATTTGGATACTCAGTCTCTGTTTTTAATCTTGATTGATTGTTTTCACAGTGGAATATGACAGCGTATAAGCTCTCTGTAGTTCTGTGTATTGGGATTTGTTTTGTGAATTGATTGCTTCTGTCAAAAAAAAAAAGTAGTTCCTGGTTTCAATAGACTTGGAGCTCTCAGGAGAGAATTGAAAGAAAAGGATTTGTCCTCTTAACAAAAGGCTTGAGATTAATATGGACTTTGGAAGAGGTACTTATGTACTTATCTGCATCTAAAAGGGAAAAATAAAAGTAAAAATGAAGTTAAAACTTTTGTAAAATCATAGAATCATAGAATGTCTTAGGTTGCCACCCTCCTTCTGAAGAATTTTTTCCTAAGATCCAACATAAATCTATTCTCCTTCAATTTAAATCCATTTCCCCTTGTCCTATCGCTGGACACTCTCATAAAAAGTTCCTCCCTGTAGGTTCACTTCAGGCACTGAAGGCAGTGAAGTCCCCCCAGAGTCTGCTCTTCTTCAGGCTCAACAATCCCAGCTCCTGCAGCCTAATATTTTGACCTGCAGTAACAAGTTCTAAACATCTCAGTAAAGTCTTAATTCTCTTTTCCCAAATACCAATTGGAAAGAGAAAAAATTCCAGTGAAATCATTGGAATTACAGCTGCAAACTTGTGTAATTGTTTGGTTAAATCCCAGCTTATCATCAATGATAACAAACCAAAAGTCTTCTTTATTCTAATGCTCTTCATCACCAACGTGCTCTATGGAGAACCAGAATGTAGCAGAAAGATGTTATCAGTTAAGACTGGAATGCATTAGCAATACGATGAGGATTTCGTATGTCTTGGAACAGATGAGTCTGGCTCGAAGATTCATTAATGGAAACAGAATTCCAAATAAATAAGCATAGCTACTTGTAAAAAATGAAACTTGTAAACAATGAAACTTGAATGGAAGCTTGTAAGAATTAGGGATAGATTTATCTGCATATTCGTTCTCTAAGTAATGCATAATGGATTTTTTCAATACTTCTGAACAATTCAGAGTTGCAACAATTGTAGCTTTCTAAAGATTTTGAGGAATAATCATCTCAGAGAATATTAAAATCAATCAGTGATCGATTCACTGAGGTTTTTTTTTAAAGCTGAAAACTGGATGAGATTAATTTTTCTTTGCAGTTCAATTACTTGGCTTTAATTTAAGCCATTCAAAATACTTTCTTTCATGATATTTTAAAAAGTAGAATATTATTTGCTTTTGCAATGACTCATTCCTTTACTGTTTGGTGCTTTGTTGCTAAGGGAGGTTTATGATTCTTTAAGTATCAGAAATGGAAATGGGGATTTTTGCAAAGAATCTACATTTATATTGATTTTAACTGCTATGTTCTCAATCTTTCTTGTGTTATGTAGTTACTATTGTCTTGCAATTTACCAAAGACTTTAAAAATTATTAGTTTGGAGTTCTGAGAAGAGGAGAATGAAAAGGGAAGAAACTTAATTGAACCTTGTGGAAATGAATTTTTTTAAAAAGATATGCTTGCTGATGTGCCATACATTTTATACCTCTTGGTGTCTTTTGCTGAAGAACTGTAAAGTACCTGAGTATTTGAAACAATTTTTTTCAACACCTGCAAGTCATTTCTATAGAGCAGGCACACACTGCAGCATAGATTTCATCAGATTTATCTATAACTGACTGTGCGACACCGATAAGCAAAGATGATTCAATTTTTCCGGTCTCTTTGTTGCAAATTGCGTTTATTGAGTTCATGAATATGTAAAGTTTATCTACTGAAATTATCCTAGTGTAGGCCCAGTGAGACTTCCTGAGTAATTAATTTTTCCTGCTAGAAGCTTTTATTGTAGCTTTAGTTTGTGCAGCTAGTTATTCAATACCTTACTTCTTTGATTCCACTAGATTACACGTTTTCATGTTCTGTGTGTCCCAGATCTCATGACTTTTACTGTAAAAGTAGGAAAAGTATCTCATGTTAAATATTTTTTTCAAGGCAGTGATAACTCCATGTTTCAAAATTTTGCTGAGCCCCCTGTAAAATGCACATACGTGTAGAGAACCTCAGTGTTTCTGATCACTTACTAAAAAGGGGGAACAATCTTCTGATTTTCATTTTAGTCTCACTTTGCAAGACACGTGAGATTATTCTGGGAAGTGCTTAGTTTCATTATCTGTGTGGTGACAGTGACTCGGTATTCCTTTACAGCTCTAGTGGGATGTTATGTGATTAAAACCAGGAGTGGGTTTATCAGTAGTGATGAGGGCTGTGTGTTGAGAAACTGGTTTTATGCCTGTATAGCTCTGTAGCCAGATGACTACTGGTTCCTCTTTTTGAGATACATGCTGATTTCTTAACTATATAAATTTTCTTCAGCAAAATCTAGACTAGGTTTATTGAAGACATTCGCATGCATTTCTGATTCCTTCCCTGTGGGGGCCTTGCAGAACCATAATGAATGAAGCATTCAAACTTTGAGTGCTGCTGAATCCCAATTAGATGAATCTTCTTTTTGTCATTATTCCCTCGCCCCAGCTCGTGAGAGCAACAATAACAAATCTTGATCTCTTTCATGGTAGCAGGTTTTTGTTTATGGAAAGTTACTCTCTACTTACTGCTTCTGTATTCAGTCTGAGATGGAAGACTTTACGTCTGCTATTAACGTTCTCCTGAGATTATTCAGGCTAATGTTTATAGGTAATTTAAGCATTAGTCTTGTGGCTTAAACAAGAAATTATTTAATGTGATCTGCATAGCATGGCAGTCTTTGTGGGAGCTTTCCCACCCGCTGTTCCCTACGAACGCATGCTGGTGGTTGACATCTTCAGATGCTTTTCAAGGCTGCGTGGTCCAATTAATTGGCTAGTATTTTGGCCTCTGTTTTGGTGAGTTTGTAAAGAATGGGATCTACAGCATAAACAAATAGTGTGAACATAGGTTTTGGCCTTTTAAATGATTGCTAATAGTTGAAAATTATAATATTTCAGTCACCAAGGTCAGAGCAGGCTGTTCTCCTCTGGAGGAGTTCAGTGAGCTGCAGAAGCGCCTCGCACTCGGCTTTACTCAGGATGCCATGTTTTTCAGTTTCATGTGTGATGACTAGTTTTTTCTGCTAGACATAAGATAAAGTGCCATTAAAATAATATTTGTGGCAGAATTGTCTCCAAACTGTGTCTAATTATGTGCTGTACTTGAGTTAATTTTTAATCCCTCTACCCGTGTCAATACTGTTCAGAAAGATCATATTTTAGGCAAATAAAGTATTTCAGGTTCTTGGCATGAATTACTTTGCTTTACACTTTCTTTGTCACTTTAATATAAATCTTAATTGTGGATGCTTTTCTCTTTTCCACAGTAGATACTAGCATATTCAAATATTTCATGGGTGCTATTATTATCCTGTCATGAAATGATCAGTGTTCTGTATGCCCTTAAAAAAATATTTTCTGCAATATCTTCTAATCTTTGGTGTTTCTTTGTATAATTCCAACTTAGAAAATTGTTATAAATTGAATCAGCTGCAAGACAGTGTTATATATTGTGTATATATTGTTCTCATTTTTGGTTAATCATGCTGAGCTTAAGCTTCCTATATTATTGACCATAAGTAGGTGACATTTAAGAGTTAGAATATTCCTGAAATACAATATTCTTGAAATACAATTGCAATATGCAAAGTATATTAACTTTTTCTTTTAGCAGCAGACCTCAGAATCCTACTTGAAAGTCCAATGAAGAGAAAGAGTTTCTAACAAGGAGTCCTTTATACAAATGTAAGATAGTAATTGGTAAAATCTTCAGTGTTGAGTTGGTAACATTTTAGTGTACACCTCCCTTAGCTTCAGTTACCCCTCAGTACTTGAAGCAAGTTTCTCTTAACTTTCCCCTGTCTGAACAGTGGGGTTTTTTTCAAGGTGAAATAGATTGTGTTTGATAGCACAAGTGACATTTTATGTAGTATTGTCAAGGAGAATTAGCTTTAATCTGTAACATTGCTATGATAGCATTGCAACAAAGTTGGGTTTAATAGCATAGTTGCCTAACACTTGTGGAAACAAGTGCACCGATGCACCATGACAGCTTCTGATTGAAAATATTGATGAATCCCATTTCTCATTTCGTGCTAATGGATAGACATGGGTATTTACTGAAACTTCTCACATTGTTTATTTCGGATTCTTCCAGAGGGAAACTGTCATGAAAACATTGGTCAGTGTAACTGTATTTATACAAATGACTACAAAATTAATTGGAAATGATGGGTTAACCACAGATAAAATTAAATGCTTTTTTCTATCACTTTTGCACTTCTGCATGAGTATTGATAGAAAAAAAATAAATCTATTAGGTTAGCAATTTTTTTTATTCCTAACCTGAGATCATATTTTTGAATGGTAGAAAAAATGACATGTAAATGAAAACAACAAACAACATTTATAAAGAGATTGTGTTTGCAATACAAAAGTTTCTCTTTTCTATTGATTAAACTTCCTTTTGGTGCTTTTCTGTCCTCTCCCTCCCATCCCTCAAAGGGGGATTAATTCTATTCACCATGTCTACATGTGAATCAGACTTGGCTCTACTTTACCCTCATGTCTGTTCTGCAGAGTGGTGTTCAGATAAGCTGAAACGATTGAAAGAAATATTCTAGCAATTCACAATGTAGTAACTAATTTTTACAAGTCAGCATACTAAATACTGTTGGATAGTTGCTGTCACTGCATTTTTGTGAGAGCAAATGAGTTTCTTGATATCCCTTTCCTCTGTACACTGCTTTTATTTTTGTTGCTTTCCTCTTTTGTTGGTGTCGGTGTAAACACTCCCGGTTTAAGCTTCTGCTTTCATTCTGAGGCCAAAAAGAAGCTTAAGGAAATTAAGTGACAAGGGAGGGCTTGGAATTGAAGGCTCCTGAGCCCTACCCACAACCTATAATGCTTTCTTTTGAATTCTCTAAATTGCTTCAGACAGGATAGGCAACAAAATCATTTTAAACACTTAGATGGGTTCACAGGATCAGAGAACAGTTTGGGTTGGAAGGGACTTTAATGATCATGGGGTTCCAAGCTCCTGCCCTGGGCAGGGACAGCTCGCACTAGCCCACGTTGCTCAAAGCCCCGTCCAACCTTGAATATCTTTTGTGTCGTATCTTTGTTTCTTAGGATTGCCCTCTGTATTTCTTTCTCTTAGCCCAGGGTATGTGTACAGAGTGATTTTTGCCTTGGGACAGAATATTGGTGAAACGTCTTTATGCTTGCTGGATGTAGAGAGGGCAAGAGATACTACGGCTTGATGAGGAAGACTGCTTTATATATAGGAAAAAAACGTAGTGCAGATGGAGCTGTTTAGGGAGACCATCTGGGGTCCTCAGATGTGATCCACTGACTCTGTCATTCATCTAAATGACTAAAGCGTCTCTGCAGAGCAGTTTCTTGGTCTCTGCATGGCAGCAGTGTGTTTCACCCTTAGCTCTCCAGATGCCTGCATGTACTCAGAAGTTTTAACTGGTCACAGGCATTGTTGTTTTGGAAATATACATTATTATTTCTATTAGGTTCAGGGAAGTACTTGATAAAAGGTTTGCTCAAGAGACTGCCATGCTGCTTTCTTTTAACCTGAAAAAACTTGCACTGAAAAAAAAGAACCTTTTATAAGAAGGTGCAAATGCTGATGATGTCTGTGTTACCAACTGTTCCTGGTCAGGTTATATTTTTTTATTAACGATGAGGTAGCTTTTCATAAATCCCACATGACAAATAAATGACTTGGTAAATAAAGGTACTCAAATAAATGTATTAAGTAGAGTACAAGTACTAAGTAGAGTACTATGTTAAAAGTGATTATATAAATTGAGTATGAACAAAGAAATCAATCAATTTGTTGGTCAGGATCATCTCAGAAAAAACCAACACTTTGGCTAAAAATTTATGACCAACAAAAAAAAATTTCCTGTGGGTGAAAACTTGATCTCTTTCTGGGTTGATCTTCATACAGCAAAGACAGTATATCCACACGCTTCCTGATTTAAAGCCTGCTGGTTTTCGGAGACAGTGATGACAAGACAAAAATACTTTGTATGCCTTTAGGAGGAATAGGGAAGACTGTACTGCTATATGGGCATCCAACTGAACTATCATCTTCTACGAACTCTGAAGTTTAGTTGTATACACTCTCCATATTCATTTAGTATTAGATTTGGGAAAAAAAAATACACTATTCTGCTGAAATTCTTGTTTCCATGGAGCTTTCCTTGAGCTGAATTTGACATCTAGGTTTGGGAATTGCACAAAGGAAGATGTAAATTAATTTCTCTTTATTGTCTCAATACCATTTCTGAAAACAAAGCTTTACTCCAGTACTTGTAAACAATCCTTTTCTCGCCTCCCGGCTGTTCTGCATTACAGTATCCTTGTTCTGCCACCTTCCAGTGCAAACTAACAGCTCAAATATTTATTTATTTTGATGCAAATTGTTGTAGAAATAGAATAAATATGACCCAAGAAACTTGCAAGCCTGTCAGAGATTTTCATGGGCATGGTTACCCTTTCATTTTGAAGAAAACTCTGTGGGCTGACACAGGCGGGACGCAGGAAGAGCCACAGGTGAAGGCCGAAATGCAAAGAGCAGATTTATTCTGGCTAGCTGGGGATCTGGAGAATCCTTGCAGCAGCACCCAGGTGGCGGCAGCGGTCACACGAGCAGCAGGGCAAGCCAACACTTGGCCATCAGATTTAAGATAAAATTGGATTTCAAGAGTAAAACGCTGCTACACATAATAAATTGTATTCCTTTAAAATTTACTTCACTTATTGTAACTTTTTTTTAACCAAATTGCCCAAAGAGTAATTTAGAAGACTCAGATATTGAGATTTAGAATATAAATTTAGAATATAGATTTAGATTTAGAGTAATTTCTGTAACCATTTTTGTTTGCATTTGATGGATAAATATTGTCTTGGACAAAATATGTATTTAGCAAAGTAAATTTTAAAAAAATTATTTTTGAATTACGAGTTGTGAAGGGATTCTGTGTATTCCACATCGGACATTTTTGGTATCTGAGAGCTTTTGGGGGAACCATTGAGAAAAAATACGGCAATTGTGAAAGGGAGTAAAACTTGATGATACCTTTTCTATTTTTAATACAGAATGACTGAAAACTTGAGCTTTTGTATTGTATAACCTGAGATGAAGCTCCAGTTCAGAGCTGATAATCAGTTCTCTGCACTAAACATCTTTCTAGGCCTCAAACAGCAGCTAAAATTTCAGTGCTGTTGATCCATCTGTTGGGAAGCTGTCAGAAAAATCCTTTTCACTCTTAGGGATATGAAACCAGGAATAAGTTGGAGCTATGTGGGTTGGGGAAGAAGCAGATGGATGCAGAGCTTGTCCAGTATGAGAATCATTGTTACGAGGGACTGATGCTGCTGAGAGCAGTGCAGGAAGGTTGGACTCGATGATCTTGAAGGTCTCTTCCAACTGAAACTATTCTATGACCGCAGGGAAACTGCTGTGTCATAAATTATGTTTTTGCCAGGAGATGGTAGCTTCTGTTCATTTTTTTCCCCGCTTTTTCTCTCTGTTTAGAAAAAGTGGATTCATTAAGGATGTTCTTGATTTATAACTTGCCTTCCAATACCTGAAGGGAACCTACAGGGAGGCTGGAGAGGGACTTTTCTGTATGAGTGTCCTCCGACAGGACGAGGGGATTTAAGTTAAAGGAGAACAGGTTTAGATTGGATCTTAGAAAAAAATTCTCCATTCTGGGGGTGGCAAGACTCTGGAATAAATGGCCCAGAGGCGTTGTGGCTGCCCCCTCCCTGGAGATGTTCAAGGCCAAGTTGGATGAGCCTGGAGCAACCTGAGGTGGTTAAGGGTGTCCCTGCCCATGGCAGGGGGTTGGGTTAGATGATCTCTAAGGTCCTTTCCAACCTAAGACATTCTAGGATTCTATGAATTTCCTCGGGTTTTTTTCCAGTCATGAATCCTCATTCCTTTTTCAATGATTGAGCATAAGGAAGCTCTTTGTAAAACTTGCACTATCTGTGTTTTCTTCTTCTTTAACATTAATTCGTTTAGGATTATTGACTTTGTTGCTGTCTTAGTGAGTTTTAAAGAAGAAAATCAGAAAATCATCTAAGTAACAGAAAGGAGGTTTTTACACCTCTAAGAAGGATATTAAAAGCAATACTGTCACCATAAATTAAAAAAGAATATCAATTTTTCTTCGAAAAGCTTTTTCTCTCTGTTGGTCAGCTGACACTTAGGAATGCTAATACTGAAAATGCCTAGATTGAAAAAATAACTACCCAATCTGAAATGGAAACAAGTATAAATGCTTGCATATTACTCCTCGACATTCCCCTGCCAATGGACTGCACCTTTTAAAGAAAAGATGTCTGTTCCCCACATTGCTGAGGCAGCAATGGTTTTGTGTTTAGGTTTGAGTGAGAGCCTACTATGCTATACAGTGGAGACCTTACTTTGCTTTCACCCATTTCTACTGCTATATTTCCTGTGGTCCTCCACATTTTCACATACATTCATTTCGTGATTGTGTTTTTTCCCCTGGGTGGCTGCGTTTTACTTTTTTTTTTTTTCTTTTTGTTTCTTTTTTTTAATGAACAGAGTTGCTAATGTTAAAAGTAGGTTGGCCCATTTATGACAAGGCCATTGACCTTTTTTGTTTGATGTCGCTCCTAACTAAACCCAGATCTGTTACTGAGCTCAGCACTTTACTTAAAGCCTCCCTGGTTTCTTCACCACTCTCTTCATTCTCAGAATTGTAAATCACTACCCTTTGATCTAAACATAAAAGCCTGTGAGGCCTAGGTCCTGGATATCTTTCCCCACGCCTTAGTTCATTTGGTTCTATTGCTAAAACTGGTCTAAGGAAATCAAATGCAATACTGTATTGACAGTTAATATCTCTGCTCAAGACTGCCAAAAACTAATTTCTTAGAAAGTTTGAAAGAACTTTTGCATTGCACCTGTCCATTTTTTCTTCTTCTTCTTCTTAGTATTCCACTTTGCATATGCAAGTAGTTTTTGGAAAAAAGAAGTATCTGAACTGGCAAGTGTAAATGCTGGTTCCTTTATTAAAATGCAATTTTTCTGAGGAATAATAAGGTTAAAAAAATCAAAATAATCTGGAGCAATGTCTTTCAAAATGTTCAAGAATTCTGAGGAATAAAAGTGTTTTGCCAACTGTGCCAATTTTGACCATCTGTAGCAAGCTGTAACTACAACAAAATACGGTTGCCTCCTGTTTTTGCAAAAATCGATTTTTAAGCTTTTCAATGTTTTGTTGGTTCAATTCTACACGCTAGTATTAAGTGGTGTGTCATCTCTTTTGGTTGCTATTGCATACTGCTCATTAATGTATTTGTTTTTCTTTTGCTCAAAGTCTGAACTGTGGAAAATAATTAGGAAAGAGTTGTTTTTTGCTATAATTTCTAAGACTAATATGGTATACAAATCAATATTTAAGAATAGAGGCATAGTACTTCTCAGGTGTTTATACTGCAACTGTTCTGACCAGAATTAGAAAAGTCTTTTACCAAATTAGCTGCTTCAGGCAGTTAAATTTTTTTAAAGGAACATTGAGAAATATCTGTGAGACCATCATTGTCTGTTCTGTGGAAAAAAACTAAATCTGAGAAGTACTTAATTTGAAAAGTGATACAATAATAATGACAGGGGACAGTTGGAAGCCCTTAGCTACATGGGTTATAGCTAAAAAATGTAAGTAATCCTTATCTTTCCATTTCTCTTGTCATTGTTTCTTCACTAGTTTAACACCTCAACAGTGTTAAATGTAAATGCCTCCAAATTCCAGACTGAATGCAATGTTGAATTTCATAGCTGAGAATTAAAAAGAAAATTTTAAGGGGATAAGGATAAAAAAGGATCTTAACTGAGTCAGCTAAGATATCATTGAATATGAAATCTGTTTTATACAAATGATTTAGTGTGCTAGGGTTTTCTTTGTGAGTTCTTGCAATGGACCAGTACTTCAAAAATAATTTTGATCTTTTTAAATCTAAAATGATGCTAGTCATAAAATTACAAAATTGAGATACTACTTAATGTGCCATCAATCATGAAATTTCAAACAGTTAATGGATTTGTTCCACTATTGGGTTTGTTTGTTTTCCACTGGATTTTCAAGTCTTTCTACAAAATAAGGGCTTGAAAACTCAGAATTATTATGATTTTAATCTAATTCTAAAAGTAAAGGATTAAAGCATTTAAATATCTGTATTTTTACTATGTTGCTGGCACTAAAGGTTTATTTTATATTAACTACAGCATACTCAATCATTTTAGTTATCCCTTGAAAATGTAATCTGATGTTTGTGACTGTGGGCTCAAAAGTGAGCACCTATGGGAAACTCTTTGTGTTGTTGCCAGCCTGGAAAACAGAGGGGCCAAACTACCATCATCCATGTTTCATGCTTCCCCTAGCTGCTATCCAAGCTGCATTCTCCTTCTTGGAACAAAAATGTCAAATTGCTTTAATGCAAGGATAACCTAAACTTCTACTGTGTTTTCCAAGATGCCAGGAATCCTCAACAGTCTGTTAGTCGGCTCTTCCAACTTGTAATTGATTATGTAAGGCAGCGATGCAGTTTGAGTTCAGAATTTTCCAGCATATTGGAAAGTTGAAATGTATAGGAAACAGAAGATGGTTACTTTAGTTGGGTTTAAAATAAGTAGCAGTATCTCTGCCAGTTGGACTAAACTAAGGAGACTTCTTGCAAGAGCAAAGGTTTTTCCTGCATAGCTTACAGGTGACTTAGTCATTAAATAACTCGTGTCTTCAGCATTTGAGCAATGAGCACCATTATGTTTGGGAACTCAGCTCCTTTGATAGAAGACTGTCTTCTTTCAGGTTGTTTGCCATATAGGGACAGCTCATCTATCACAAATGGCCTGTCCTCCTTCTGTGACTGGGTGACCTGCCTAGTGGATGAGAGGAAGGCTGTGAATGTGGTCTACCTCAACTTCAGCAAAGCCTTTGACACAGTCTCCTGCAGCAGCATCCTGGAAAAGACCCAAAGCAATCTCCTGGAAAAGCAGGCAGCCCACGGCTTGGACAGGTGCACCCTTTGCTGGGTAAAACACTGGCTGGATGACCGGGCTCAGAGAATGGTGGTGACTGGTGCTGCACCCAATTGATGTCCGGTGACTGCCAGGGATCAGTGCTGGGCCTAGTCCTGTTCTACATCTTTATTGACAACTCGGATGAAGGGATTGAGTCTACCCTTAGTAAG